>NC_090927.1:813858822-814113822 GCF_040938575.1 Ambystoma mexicanum
AATAATAAATCAGTCCTAATGGAGTCTCTGTCGAAGTAAAAGGGCCTATACTACAAAAACTATTGCCAATCGTTACTCTCATAGCAAATGGGTGTGGGAAAATAGTGTATGCAAAAGAAATAGTGTTCATGAAATAATATGTCAGAATGACTGAGTACTGAAGCTACCTTCCCCACGTTTTCAGCATGGGAGAAGGTGGCAGACACGGGCAGCAGATCACACTCTGGCTTCTTTGGCACGAGGGTGCAGTTTAGGACTCAAGTCAGGGCTTTACACAACAAAGTCTCTTCCAACAATAAAGTCTCTTGGTCGTAGGAGCCTGGCGTATGCACACAAAACAAAGTTTGTTTGTTTCTTGGATTTTAAAGTTCTCACAAGTTAGGATTCGCAATTCATGTTGATCCTCCCTCACTTTGGCTCGGACCCCTTTTCACATGCAAATTCATGGTAGGCCTCCCTTGTCATGCTCAGACCTTTCTCCCACCATTTCTCAACAGGACTCCCTTGGTCAGGCTCGGACCCTTCAAAACACATATTCTCTTCACTGCAAGTACATTGAAGACTTTCGACTGTGCGTTGGATTTTTCTTAGACCTTCGCAGGACCACTTTGATTCACTTAACTTTGGTAATAGTTCAATTTTAACTTTCCCCTTCTCTAGCAGTTACGCTTCTTGCCTCGTTGCATCAAACAGAGACCTTCGATTAGGCACACTTGCGGTGCCGGACCACTCTGATATATTGTATCTTCATTTCACCATTCAATTAGTTCCCTTTCATTCGCGCCCATCCGGTATACGGGTCAACTTCACTCTCTCTTACCCAGATGCTTTCTGGTACTTTTAGTCCTTTACAACAATTTGCATAGGCTTCCCCCTCTCAGGTGCGAGCCTCATTCATTTAACACTTTGTTTCACTTTCTCCATATCAGCCGGATTCTGGGCAACTCACTGGCTGTATTTATCTTTGGTTGTTCGTCCTCCCCAACTCCACCGTTCACCCAAGAGGGAAAAGCAGGCATCTGTGTGGCACTTCCAAGGAGGGACCTCCTCCACTCTGTGGGTCTCGCCTCTTGAAAACTTTGTGGCCTCTTGGAAATGTAATTCCCTTTGCTTGCTCTCTCTGGCTCTCATTAGCTTTTGCTCAGTTTCTGGGCAATTTAATTTCCTCTGCCCGGTTTGCATCAGCCCAGGAAGGGCTGTCCTCTCTTGTGCCCAGTCCTGCTGGCTGAGTGCTTGGGAGTTTGGCAGGGATCCTCTGCCTGACTCAGCCTTGCAGCATCCCTCCTGTCTTCCGAAGAGCAACTGACTTCTCTTCCCTGGCAGGCTCCTTTTAAACACCTGTGAAAGGTTAATGTGTTGCAGGTGTGTGGTTAGGGTTGTGCCTGCCTGACCTTGTCAACAGGACAGTCTGTTGTCCAGATGGAAGAGTCTGTCCTCTGTGTCTGAGTGGGTGCTTTGTCAGTATTCCTCATCTTCTCAGTCCCTCTCTTCCTCGTCTCAGTGTTTGTGTAAAAAAAAAAAGGGGGGGAGTTGGGAAGTCATTGTAGGTTACAAAATAGTATGGGGCAGGAGTGTTGGCAATGGGGCAATACTGCGTCTCACCATTGGGTGTCCCCACCCCACTCACCGAGGACCCCCCACTCAGGTGATCTTCCCGCACTGGTCCACCCCCAGGGACTGGTTCAAAAGGCGATGGCTGTGCCTAGGGTGACAAGTCCCCAAGGACTAGGTAGTGAGACACCTTTTGGTTTCTCACAGTACCAAGCACCTCCATGATCAGTCTCCCCTGCACTGTCCCCGGGCCTACTGAACACTTAGGGGCTGTAACTGTAACCTCTACAGCCCCCTGCCTCCTTGCACTTACCCAGAGGCGCGCTGCCCTGGCTGCACTTCCCCTTTCCCCTCTCATTTTCCCCTGCACTTCCTGCGCTGTCGCACTTACATGATCTGAATGATACAAGGCCTAGTAAGATTGTTTGTCTTGTCCTCCCTCGGTCTTCCCCCTTGTCTTGTTACGCTGTTATAAATGACATATCATACCAAGGGTTGGCCAAACAGACATCTTTCACAAGGAGAAGTTACGAGAAATCAAATTAGGTCCCGGTGAAACCCCTGTAGAGCTGGGTGCCTGAGTACAAAACACCATCTTTCTATGGCTCAGGAAGAAAACTGTACCAGAAGTAATAAAAACCTTAACCGTAGAACAATATTTTAATTCCTTACCACCTTACCTGCAGAAAGCCATCCTTTAGTTAAACAAACCCAGTATGGCAATAGCTGTAGAAACAGCCCAAAACTATGCCGAAGCCAATAGGCAATTATGATCGATTCACTTGAGTGAAGAGATCAAGAAAGATTTAAACATTTTCTCTCGTCCTCAGTATTCCATAGGTGAAAGAAAAACAACAAGAGATAAAGTCAAAACATCTTTGCTAAATCAGAGATAAAAGACTCCGGGAAGGGAGACAGAAGAACTATAGTTGGCAAATAAATAAAATCAGAAGAAGGGAGAATCTTTAAACCCCCTCCAACTGTGTGCTTCTCCTGTGGACAATCTGGGCATTTGGCTAGACAATGCCCATTAATAAAAAGGAAGAGCCCATGGAAATTGGCTACATGACTGGCACTGAATGGGATGAAGCATACCTCCCTGAGGAAGAATTCCTAGAGACCAGGAGTAAGTATTACTGTGGGGTCACCCCTTTTAAACCTCATGAGTCCGAAGTTGTGAATGGAGTACCCCAGTAAAGGCTCTGATTGATTCTCGTAGCAGACAAACAGCAGTGAGAGCAGATGTCATTCTGGTTAGGAACTTGGGAAAAGAAAACCCTATGACGATAATAAGTGTATTTGGTGATGAGGAAGTATACGATCAGGCCCCAGTAAAAATAGGGGTTAGGGGTGAAACAGCTCAGATCAAGTGCCTCATTACGAGCCTGGCACTCTGGAATTAAGGATGCCAGTAGCAACGTACCAGCACCCTTTCCGGAACCGCCAGACTGCGAGCATGTCTGCAGGGCTCGGGGGCACTGGCCCCTGCAAGTATGGTTTTCACAAAACCACCGGCACTGTTAGCAATGGTGCCAGTGCTTCCGTTTCCGATTGGACTCCACAGGAATGGGAACTTACATTTTCCGCCGCCTGACATCCTGGGCCGCTGGGACTTGTAATGTTCCGGTGGCACTGGGATATCAAGCGACAGAAACAGTGTTACGAGTTTGGTGGCAACTGGCCGGTAGCCCTGGCGGGTTACCGCCAAATTCGTAATGAGGCCCCAACTCCGCTATTATTTCAGGGCTACCACAAGAAACTATAATAGGTACTGCTTTTCCACATTTTGAAACTATTTTTGGAAAAAGTTCATTCTTATCCTATTGCTTACTCCCCTTTTGACTCCTGGGATGAAGAGTGGTTTGTACCGGAGGGTCCTGCCTGGGAGTAGAAAACTAAATGTGAAGAAGAAACAATTTTTCTTGAGAAATCCCAAGTCATAATCTAAAAAAGAACCCTTGGAGCGGGAAGGCGAACCATTAGGGAAAGGCTGTGTGATGAATCCAGTGATGTCATCACTATCTCCGCAGAGGCAGCCTCTCCCCATGTGGCCAGTGGACGGCAGCCACATCCTGATCCTGACTACGTAGGCCGCTATATGAGGGAGGACCACATGGGGCGAGGTGACGCTCAGAGGGGTGACAGGAAATCATAGGATGAGACATGGTATCCTCCTTTTCCTTTTAGGGATAACCCTTACATTCCTCATGCATTAATGTCCTATTGTAATAATTTCTTTCAACCATCCATGGGACCTACCGATAATACCTTCCAATGTTCTATACATACATTACCACAAACTGACAATCATTTCCATGCATGTGAAAGTACTGTGACGAGAAAGCTGAATGGAGCAATGAGGATCAGTAAAGGCGAGAACCACAAAACGCATTCTAGTGGTTGCGAGTACATTATAGGTGCCGGGACATTTAAAAACCCTAACCAGCTGGCAGATGAGAGATGCTGCCTGGGAAAGCCTTGTACTCTCGGTACTAACCGAGGGACTAGTGTGCTGCAGAGAAGCCTGTGGAGCCAGCAGGCTCAGGGAGAAGACCAGAGGAAAAAACTGTAAGAGCTGGTCTGCCGCATAGAGCCTGTGAGAAGAAGAGGGAAGACTTCCTGGCAATCACAGGAACTGGAGTGTTATATCCACGCCGTCGAACATGGAGAAGCACACAGCAGGCAAGCAGGAGCTGCGAAGGATGTGGAAGCCGCCAAGAGAAGTCGGTGAGCCCGGGAAGTGGGGACAAGACGCTGAAACGCTGCTTCGCATTGACTGTGGGAGAACCGAAGAACACCACAGAAAGCCGGTGAGTCCTGTAAAACTCACGGTGGCAACAGTAAAGACAGACACAAGTGATCACAGTTCAAGGGTGTTTATTGAAAAATAAATGCAGGGTGGAAAAATGCCTAAGTTAAACCTAAATCTAAGATGGGAGCAAGCGTCGACCATCAAATGAAAAATAAGGCCGTCCTAGTGAACTCGTGTCAAAATAAAAGGGAATATACCAAGAAAAACCTATTGCCAATTCCTTACAACTAATTAAAGAAAGAGTGTGGGATAGGGTATCAAAATAAAGGAAACAGTGTTCAAATAATAAGTCAGGATGTGGTCTCCCTTCCCCACGTTTTTAGCATGGGACAAGGTGGGACTTTGGAGCACAGCACACGCTCGAGCTTTCTCAGCACGAGCCGACAGTTCGGTTCCAGCTATCAGGTTCTTTGATGGTAAAGTCTCTTTCCAATAAAAGTCTCTTTCCCCTTGAGGGCCTGATATGATATGATATAATCGTTTATTTATATAGCGCCTATACACAATGTGTTTCAAAGCGCTTCAAGGCAAGGGAGGGATCAGGGGAAAATACAATGACATTCTTACAGGCCATGAACAGTAAGGATGTGAAATTAACTATCGTACTTGGCCTGACAACATTTCAGATAGTGCAAGAGCTAAGACCGGGGACGTAATTTAGGGGTCGCCAGAGGTCACACTGCGACCTCTGAGGTCTCCCTTGGCCAGCACGATGTGGCTCTTTACTTCTGGAGTGGCTGGCTTTCTTATTCAGGCCCCTTAAAAAAAGAAGAAAATTAAGAACAGGAGTGCCACAAGTCTAACACTTTCAGCACTTACCCTAAGTAAGAAAGAATAGGAATACCAAATAATGTATCTTTATGGAATTCTATACAATAATTGCTAGACTCATTAAAGGTTTATTTCAGGCACACTTCAGAGGGTGAGTCACTGATTTAGTCTGTTCTTAAATGCCTCAAGTCAGCCTTACATCTTTCTGAGGTCGATAAATGAGTACCAACACAGGTTGGGTGATATTGGGTGTATATTTTTTCTATTCAAAGCGCTTAAGCGTAATAATATATAATAAAACATCATTTTCATTTGGTCATGGACGTCTGCTTGCATTCACAGTAATTTGGTAATATGGGCCTATACACACTGATCTTAACGATACATATGGCAATCCATTCTTGTATGAAATGTACATCACATTATAGTGATATCGTAACCATATTTTTCAAAGTGTAAATGCTATGTGATGCCACTTCCTGTTGTGTCAACGGGTGATAGGTCGTGTTCCATCGCTTCCCGCGATATCACTTTGGGGTGGGGTCCAATGACATCACTTCCTGTGATGTCATCAGGGGGGTCAAGGGTCGGGTGATGTCACTTCCGCTACCCCAGGCAATTTGGTGACGTCCCTGGCTAAGACATAGAAAAGGAAGGGGGGGAGAGTTGGAAGGAAATGAAAACAGACAGGCGACTTCCGTACTAGGCCTGACGACATTTCTGGTAGAGATCGAAGAAAAACAAAAGGTGAGGGAGAGAGGTGCAGAAAGGGAGGGGGGAAGAACAAAACAAGCCACTATCGTACTAGGCCTGACAACATTTCAGATAGTGCTGGAGGGGAGGGGGAGAAAAAAAACAAGTAGGGGAGGGGGGAGGGGACAGACGAGGGTACTATCATACTAGGTCCAGGGACAATTCTGATAGAGTAAGTGCATAGAAGAATGCATGGGGAGGAGATAGGAAAATGGAGTTAGGCAGAGGAGGAGAGAACAGAGAGTAAGCAGTCAAAAAGAGTGGAGAAGCAAGAGGGGAGAGCGAATACAATTGCAGAAGTCAGTAGTAACCCAATGTTGCAAGCCAGGATACAAGATGAAGAACAGCATGATTCAGGGCCACCATGAGTACAAGATGCAAAGAAAGTCCAGCATGATTGTTGAGAAAGGGTGGCGCACCGTGAATCAATGAAGTCCATAAAAGTCAGATCCAGCATTAGCCACAAGACGGTGATAGTGAAACCAGATTGTATCAGGACAGGCTCCTGCAGAAGTAGGCTGGAGGGGGTGGGGGAGGAGGAGCACGGTAGAAGAATCAAGCAAAACAGGCAACACCTGTCTGTGAGAAGGGTGGGGGGCACAAGGGAACATCACGGGTGGACCAGAGGAGTGGGGATGGCCTGTGGAGACAGAGAGAGTAAACACATGTTGGTGCATGCTTACCTGCTGTCTGAGCAGGGGTTCGGACCCTGGATCCTCCTGGTCCAAACAGAAATTGCCCTTTTCTTCGTCTGCCCTTTGCTTAGGACGCCCGGGCAAGAGACGCCCTTGATCTAAGAGTTAAAAGCATGAAGGAAGAGGCAGGGCTAAGAAAGTGGATGGTGCTTGGGCTAGGTGACCAAGATCCACTTGCACCTGCTCCCCATCTGCAAAGTAAAAGCGACTGGAGGGCTCCTTAAGTAGGGAAAAGAGCGGCAACCAGGAAGGCACCAGGTGGGTGGGGCTTGCTAATTGGGGAAAAAGAGCGGCAACCAGGAAGGCACCAGGTGGGCTGGGCTTGCTAAATGGGGAAAAAGAGCGGCAGCCAAGAAGGCACCAGGTGGGCGGGGCTTAGGCCAGGTGACCAAGATCCACTTTCACCTGCTCCCCATCTGCAAACAAAAAGAGGTTGGAGGGCTCTGTAATTAGGAAAAAAGAGCGGCAACCAGGAAGACACCAGGTGGACAGGGCTTGCTAAGTGGGGAAAAAGAGTGGCAACCAGGAAGGCACCAGGTGGGCGAGGCTTGCTAAGTAGGAAAATAGAGCGGCAACCAGGAAGGCACCAGGTGAGCGGGGCTTGCTAAGTCAGGGAAAAAGAGCGGCAACCAGAAAGGCACCCGGTGGGTGGGACTTGCTAAGTGGAGAAAAAGAGCGGCAACCAGGAAGGCACCAGGTCGGCGGGGCTTAGGCCAGGTGACCAAGATCCACATGCACCTGCTCCCCATCTGTTTCCAACAAACAAAATGTTCTATTCCACAATTCATGTTGGGTGATGGGTTCAACCCTGGGTCCCCCTCTTCCAGGCGTAGAGCCCTCAAACAGTTCTTTATCGATATCAGAACCTTCGGTGGCTGAGTCTCCTGCATCCAAGGGTCTGATAGTTCAAAAGGAAACTAAACAAAAACAACAAATAAAAGTTCCTTTTGGCTTGCACTCAAGGTGAGGATTAATCACCTCTTGGTCCCCCTCTTCCGGGTGCAGACCCCTTTCGAATATTTGTCTCGGTTCTCAGCCTCCCTCTTCCGGGTTCACCATGGCTTTGCTCAAAGACAGTTCACCTTTTAACTTTCAGCAGTCTTAATGTCTTTTCAAACAATTTTTGTGGACATCCCTCTACCGGGTTCACTTTTGTCAGCACACTGTTTCTCGAGACTTTAGACTTTGTTCCTCTCGATTGGCATCCCTCCACCGGGTTCACTCTTGCCACTTTTCCGATGTACAGTTCATGTGTTATCTTTCATCATGCAGGATTCACTTCCCTTAGCTTTTAATATTTTCTCAGTGAACTTTGGGTGATAGTTTTCCACCCATGGATCTCCCTCGGTCGGCCTCAGATCCCAAATGACAAGGAGCCGCTTCCCTTCCCCTTGTCTTGCATTACTTCTTGTTTCACAAATCTTAATATCTTTTTAAACAGGCTTCCGGTCTTTTCCCTTTGTTGTCGGCCTCCGTCTGCCGGGTTCACTCTCGCCAACTTTTTTGATGTACAGTTCATGTATTAACTTTTCATCATGCGGTATTCACTTCCCTTAGCTTCTGCAATCATCTGCAGTCAAAGACTTTCGACGGTACAGAGGATTTTACAAGACCCCTGTGTGACAACTTCGACCTCTTGTTCGCCTCTTACCAGGGCTTCTAGGTACGGTAGTCTTTCTACCATTGGGTAATCGCCCAGAGTATCCTGCCTGAGCACCCACGCAGTGCCGGCCTGCTCTGTTGCTGTTTTTCCCCCTCTTTAGCTTCTCAAAGTTCAAATGAGCTGTTGGCTACTTTTCATTCAACATAGTTCGGTTTCTTATCGATTCCCCTCTCGACTCACTGGCTGTGATGAACCGCTTTCCTTTCTTTATCCTTGGAGTCAAGGTTGGTGCCTCGAAGACGAGCGTCCTTCTCCGGCTTGGTTATCAGCGGAGGAGGGTCTCACGTACCATAAACATCTGCTGCAACACACTCTGTCTGGCCTTTGTTTGCGGTCTTATGTTTCAGTTCGCTGAGGTTTCACAGGCCTGGCTCGGAAAGGGAAAGCTCACTTCTCTCCTTGTCTCCCCCTCGGTCTGCACCGTCTTTCTCCTCCTCTTGAACTGCCGTGCTGAGTTAGCTCTTACGTCGTGCGGACTGCCTTGCTCGTCTTGTGTCCTTTTGCTCCAACTTTTATCCCTGTGGTGAAAGGAATAGGGCCATCAGGTGTGTGTGATTCTGGTTGATTGCCTGACTTTGCCTAACCCTGGGGTTGGGACATGTCAGGTAAACAGTTTTATTATTAGTCCATTTTCTTTCATGGGGTAAAACAGTGTTCATGTTGGAAAGGGGAGGGGTTAGTGTGTCTGACTGTCCTATGTGGTAGGATGGGGAAAAAGTGGTATACGGAATTACAACTGTTGTACCAATGGGGCTGATAAACTTGGAGGGATAACATGGGTAGAGTTTGGGCAACAAGTGGGAAGGACCGGTTTTATGATCATGAAATGAACAGGAGGAATTGTGGGAACTGTAGTATTTTGTTAAAGCAGGTTGGGAGTTCGGGAAATAATCAGAGGGACGTTGAGAAGAATGATTGGGAGTACTCAGGTAGGCAACAGAAAAACAGGGTTTCTGGGAGATGTAGTTTCTCACTGTAGCAGGGTTTGAATTCCCAATGGGTTTACCAGATGCAGAGGGGTTGTTGGATTTTGGTGAGGGAAATTCATAGGAAGTTGGGACTAACAGCCAAGTTCTTTTATATTCAAGTTCTTGTATTTGTTGATCAGAGAATTCCAAGGAAGACTCATCCCTTAGGAGTTTAAAATATCTTGAAGAGAAAACCCTGGGGAAGCGAGAACTCTGGAACTGTGAACTTTATCCATTGGGAACTTTTGTGTTGGCATTATGCCTTTCCTTTTGAACTTGAACATGTGTGCCCTTTCAAGGCCTGGGACCTTACCCTTTACACCTTAGGGTGAATTTTAGAATGTGAGGGCCAGAATAGTATTTCAGATGCAGGACATTTTGCTTTGGACATCTTGACATCTGACGGACCTTAGTTTTATTTGAGGTAGAGAAATACCTATTAGAGATTGCACATCAAGGCATTTTCCAAACCCTTTTAATTTTAAATAAAGGTCTATAGCTACAAACATGAGCTCTCTGTGTCTGTGCCTCATTCCTGGCTCTTCACAGTAGTTTTTGGACAGTGGATGTATTTCTTTAGACGTTTCATGACAGACAAACAAGCACCTTACTTAGCAATGTAGGTAGGGATCACCCATAGACATAGGGAAAGTTAGGCCATATACCTTTACTTTAATAGAAGAATATTCATCATGCCCTTTGAGAGTCTATGTCCTTCTGGCTCGCCACAGCACTCAATATAAAATATTTTTGTATGCTGATGAGACACTCATTTCGCAGTAAAACGTTAACGTCCCTCCCAAAGGGGATGACCACCATTGAAAGATTCAGCAACATATTCGTTTTACAATTAATTATGATAAATCAGTGACCATGAACATCATCGAATCCAGTCAGACGATGGACTCGATTAGACTTACTTTTCGATTCAAGTAGATTGAAGAAAGAATTGACTCCCTAGGAGTCCCTTTAACCTTGACCTATGACACTTTATATAAAGCAAATATTCCAACACTCCTGGTGAGATGTGGAAGGGATCTCGACAAATCTCATGAACAGGAAGAATAACTGTGATTAAAATGTCACTGATCCCCAAGTTTTACAGTTTTCCCGATTTATACCATAAATTCCCATTTAAAGGCAGTAATAAACTGCAAGAGCAAATGTTCAAGTTCATCTGGAGCAACAAGCCACCTAGAGTAGCTAGGAAACATTTCTTCGCTCACCATGGCAGGGAGGGTTGGGAGTCCCTTCCAGACCCAAATACTTATGCGCAGCCTAGTTAAACGTTATGTTTGACTGGAACCATAAAAGCCCAAACAGAAAATGGGTTTCTATAGAACAAGGGGCCTCCTCCCTTGCCTTGGGTAGCTTGCCTTTCTTGTCACACAGAGCTAGATTAGATTAGAAGCAGGGCTCCCTTTACAGTCCTCCAAAAGGCACCCTTACACACACCTTACACATCTTGAGCCTGGCATCGCAATGCCAGGCTCAAGATGCTGAAAATTCTGATGAGGCTGGGGCTTCTGTCCCCAGTTCTCTTAAACCCTGACCAGTAGTCCATTTGGCACCTGGGAGAGGAGAGGTAAGCTAGTAGTGGGCCAATTATATGAGAATGTAAACTCCCTTTCATTTGAGGAATGTAAGGCTGAATTTCCCATCACTGAAGGGGAAAGATTACCCTATACTCAGCTTAGGCACTATGTCACATATGTCGAGGTTAAGAAAAAAGTAACGAGAGAACCTAAAGGGCTAGAATTAATCCTCCTAACAAGGGGTGGACAACCAGATGTTACAAATTGATACATCATGAAGACACCACAGCGAAAGCTTCATATTTGCATAAATGGGAAGCAGGCCGTGGTATCATGTTGCAAACATCCTCATGGAACCATATCTGGGAAAGGGTGTACAAGTCTTATTGCAGTATGGGAGTAAGGGAGGGTGCTTATAAAATACTATTTGGGAGGTATATGTCGCCAAGCAGGCTGCATGAGATGGACAGGAAGATCCCTGGGGAGTGTTGTAGAGGATGTTGAGTAAAGGGAATGATAGACCACCTCTGACGGTCTTGCTCTGTATCCCAAATCTACTGCAAGGAAATCTTATCTCACATAAGAGACATGTCTAACATTCTCCTCCCAACGGACCCAGGAGTAGTCCTACAGGGGGACACTAACGAATAGGGATTGTACCCACTGAGAGGCACAGCTGGCAGAGTAATCACCCAACTCCTGATGGCCGCCCGGCTAAATCTGGCACTGTCATGGAGATTCCCAACTGGCTGGCCCAATCATGGCACAATCGTGGGGTAGGACATAGAGTTTGATAATAAAGTAATAAATAACAGCACTTTTAAATGACACATACCGCCCTTTTCATTCTGCATGGTTTCCAGCTGGTAACAATTTAATGCAGCATAAACACAGGAGATATGAACCTTTAATATTAAGAAACAGAGTTATTCTGCCCGTCGGTTGAACTGAAAGATACTTTTCCCGGGTAGGGGCGAAGACTCTTAAACTATAGAATATGAGCTTGTGCGGTGTGGAGAGGGTCGAGAATTAGGGCTAGGGGTAAAACGGCAGGGATTTTGTTTAACTTGCCTTCATTTTCAATCAATTGGTGATGCAATGTTGATCGTTATCAACTGTCTGTTGATTATGGTTTTTAAACTAATGAAAAATTTAAAAAGCTGGAAAAAAAAGGTGATTGTTCTGCATCGCTCACGGGGGAACTTTGTCTGGTTGAAACATGATGATTCCTCCACCCGATGAAACAACAAGTATCCTTTCTGTTCTCATGTCCTTGACGGTCATTCTCAAACTGATCTATTACTAATGTCATCATCTTTGATTCTGTGTCGCTCAGAAGAAGACATTGGACTTAGAGTCATCACAGACGGCTCACATGTTATAGCCTCCATGATGGGTGGACAGCCCGTATCTTCCTCCAACGATGTGACACTATGCTCCAAGAATCTTAGGACAATTACTAATTTTCAACTGTTTATTAGAAAGCAGATAGGTATTTGTAAATCAATAGGGGTTCCCAGATATGGGGTAGTACTTTCAGCTTACCTCGACCTCAAGCTGGCTCCCACCTCCCTAACGCAGACTTCCCTATTACTCGCAATGGTTCTGAAATATCGGTAGACTATCATCAGGTTACCCCTTCTGCCTATCGCTTACCCTATGGTGGGGTGGCTAAAGGCAGTGGCCTTATCTAACTATTTCCCTCAGGGACTTTCTAAGGGACATAATGGGGGTTCCTTGTTGATCTGTCTCTTTTTTTTCAATGGTTCAGTTCACAGATTCTCCTCACTTGCCTGTCTCCTCTCTCTCACACCCCTTCCCCTCCTCGTCACTCTGTTTCTCTCTTCACATGCCTTCCACTGATCTTATTTGGCTCTCCCACTTTTATCTCCATCCACCAGCTAGCTGCTCTCTCCCCTCGCCCTATGCTCTGCTTCCCGGCCTTCCCTTTATCCCTCTATCTCCACCCTGCCCACTTCACCCCTTGTTCTTGCCACTCTCTCTACCTCAACTCTCCTGTCTCTGCCCGCCAACTCCCTCGTGGTTTTCCCTCTCTCTAACACCCCTCACTCCCACCTACACCTGCCTCTACTCTCCTTTACCCTCCTCTCACTTCTCTGATAAACACAGGGAATTCATCCCCTCTCCCTCCAAGGGCAAGCTATCCCCTTTGGGACAAGGCAGGTGCACCCACTAAGCTTAACACCCCCCAGGGAACAGGCCAAGCTGGATCCCACTCTGAGTGATCCCCGTCCCTCCAAGGACAGCAATCCCTAGGTAGGGATACGTTTTACACTTCCTTGTCCCAAGAACACATAAAGATTGTTGCTTATATGGGAATTGATATGTGTAATGAGGTTCCACTTCAGGTATCAACAGCTGATACGGTTTCTGACCCTACTCAGGCACCGTCTTTCAGGCAGCCCAGAGAACCAGGTATAAACACACCTCCTCACTGCCGAGTAGAGGGAGATTCCATTTGTATGTGCAGAATCGAAGAGTGAGGCCATAGACCCACACAGGAGAGGATGTCTCCAGGGAGGTGAGGCCTGCGGAGGAGAACGCACACCTGTGGTGTATTGATGCATGGAGGAGACCATGGGATGCGTAGCAAAGCTGCTGCAACCGAGAAGCAGACGAGTATAGACTGCAGAGCAAGCGGGACGAGCTGGGCAAACAGAATGGTGGCAAGATGCAGAGCCGCCATTGAAACCCTGTCAGGAGCTAACAGGGAGGGAGCATCAGTGCAGAAGAAAGCTGCAGGACAACGACTGTGTAACCATCCCAAAACACCCGACATGAGGAGCACTGCCAAGGAGAAAGAGCTATGCGGATGCCCAGGGAAACTGGGAAGTGGCAGCAAGTTCGAAGACAACTCCAGAGTGGGGTGAAAACCAAACAATCCCAATGTGAGGTGAGAAGCAGATGAGTCAACAAGCGTCGAACATCAAATGAAAAATAAGGCAGGCCTAAGTGCATCATGTCAAATAAAAAGGCCTATACTAAGAAACCTATTGCCAAACTTTACGCCTAATACAAAAAGGGGCGTGGGATAGTTGTCAGGGATGGCACTCTATTAAGAGTGGCACAGGACACCCAGAAAGGGTTTGGGTGGTTGTGCCAAAATAAAGTGGACAGATAAGTACACACACAGCTGAAAGGAAAGAGAACGAAGAGTAGGCTAGAGTAGCAAAGAAAAAGGTACAGAATTAATTCCCTCTTGGGGTGTATGCAGATATAGGAAAAGAGTATTCCACGAACCTTAGGAAAAAACTCTAGCCTTCTGCACAGTTTGCTATAACAGAGGCCCACGCTGTTTGCTCATGGCTTGGAACAGCAGCTATGGGTGTCTGTAATGTAGAAACGAGACAAGGGAAGGGGCAGAGGTTGACTGATGGGAACCAACAGACAAGCTCTGTACAAAAGGGTCTATAAACAGTACAATAGAAGATACTTACAGACAAATCCAGGAAAAGGAGGTTGATAGCAAACTAGCAGAAGGAAATGAAGGGAAAGTCATGTAACAGGATAGGATAGCAGAGGACAGTAAGGAACAAGGTTGAGAGCTCAGAGGAGCAGGAAAGCAATGAGCAAGCCCACAGGAGCAGGGCTGTAAGGTAGAGAGCCCAGAGGGAAAGGGCTTAGGGCAGCAGAGTAAAGCAGGCTGCACGGCAAGGAACCCAGAAGGGCCGGGCAGCAAGGAGTGGGCCCTGAGGGGCAGGGCCGCTGACCGTAGAAGGTTGCAGAGGACTATAGAGGGCTGCTTGGCCGAGAACCCAGCGGAAAAAGGTAGGTAGTAGGCAGCGGAGCGTGATAAGCTGCAAAGTAGGAAGCCCAGAGGACAAGGGCTGTAGGCAGCCGGAGTGAGGCAGGCTGCAGAGCAGGGAGCCCAGAGGACAAGGGCTGTAGGCAGCCGGAGTGAGGCAGGCTGCAGAGCAGGGAGCCCAGAGGACAAGGGCTGAGGCTGGAAAGCAGCAGAGCGTGATCAGCTGCAATGTAGAGAGCCCGGCAGGGCAAGGGCGGAGGCTGGAAGGCAGCAGAGCGTGATCAGCTGCAATGTAGAGAGCCCGGCAGGGCAAGGGCGGAGGCTGGAAGGCAGCAGAGCGTGATCGGCTGCAATGTGGAGAGCCCGGCAGGGCAAGGGCGGAGGCTGGAAGGCAGCAGAGCGTGATCGGCTGCAATGTGGAGAGCCCAGCAGGTCAAGGGCAGAGGCTGGAAGGCAGCAGAGCGTGATCGGCTGCAATGTGGAGAGCCCGGCAGGGCAAGGGCAGAGGCTGGAAGGCAGCAGAGCGTGATCGGCTGCAATATGGAGAGCCCAGCAGGGCAAGGGCGGAGGCTGGAAGGCAGCAGAGCGTGATCAGCTGCAAGGCAGGAGCCTGGAAGAGCAGGGCTGAGGCAGGGAGCCCAAAAGGCTAGGGCTGTAGGCAGGACGCCCAGAGGAGCAGGGCTGAGGCAGGGAGCCCAAAAGGCTAGGGCTGTAGGCAGCAGGGTGTAGCAGGCTGCAAGGCAGGGCGCCCAGAGGAGCAGGGCTGAGGCAGGGAGCCCAAAAGGCTAGGGCTGTAGGCAGCAGGGTGTAGCAGACTGCAAGGCAGGAGCCCACCAGGACACTGGAACAAAGAGCAGGTGAAACCAGGAAACAGCATACAAAGTTTGTAGCTCGAAGCAATAAGGTGCCGGAAGGACTCTCAATGCAAGAGACTGAGCTCTCGCAGGCAGCAGCCTTTATACTGCCCAGCCCAGCACAGAGGCAGGCTAATTGGTTGCACCTGGCTCAGCACACCTGCAGACAATCGGCCACCTCCCTCTCTGTTCCTGAGCTGGTGGAAGCAGAGCAAATCCCTAGGGCTTCTGGGGATTGTAGTTCTGATGAAGAAAAATAGGAATAGCCAGGAATAGATGGTTATAGCCAAGTGCATTATGGTAAGTGTAGTTTTCTGGAAAAAATAAAAAAGCACCAAAGTCTTGCAAATGGGAAATAAAGTCCAAATAGTGAATAGCGGTTGATCCAAGAGTTTTCTGTAGATAAATGAATAACAATTTGTCCATATTGATCGCCAATGTATGCGCCCATGGCGCAGGCATGACAATAGTTCTCAAGAAAAGAAAGAAGTGTTCTCAAATGATATGTCAGGATGTGGTAGTCTGGGTCTCCCTTCCCCACATTTTACGCACGGGGTAAGATAGGAGCTTAGAGCACAGTACAGTCTCTGGCTTCTCCAGCACGAGACGACAGTTCCAATGGCAGTTCTCAGGATCGTCGATGGCCACGTCTCGTTTCTGTGAAAAGTCCCTTGCCTTCGAGGACCTGTTGTGTTCAAATAACAAAAGTTCAGTTAACAAAATGAAAGTTTGTCTTCAATGTTCGCTGGGTGATGGGTTCACCCCTGGGTCCCCCTCTTCTGGGCACTGACCCTTCTGATTTGATTTGATTTTGATTTGGTTTTTTGCATTTGTAGCGCATACCAAATGAAATGAACTATATATTGGCGCAGATGACACAGCTGGGTAGACGAGAAAGATCGAAACAGACTCCCAGAAAACGGGGATCGTCTACCCAAAAAGGAAGGTCTTCAGTGCCTGGCGAAATTGGAGAAGTGAGCTCATTGTTCTCAAAGGTAGTGGCCGGGAATACGACAACCTGGGACCAAAAAGTGAGACTCTTTTGTCACCTCTAGTTGTAAAAGCCGAGTGAGGCATGATCAGAAGATGTCTGTCGCTGGATCGCAATTGTCTCGTCGGGTGATATGGCAGTATGAGCTCTTGGAAGTACGAAGGAGCAATGCCATTAATACATTTGAAGACAATACAGGCTGTTTTGAATTTAATGAGATCCTCAACTGATAGCCAATGCAGCTCCCGGAGAAATGGAGACACGTGGTCAGCTTTTCTTAGCCTGAATATAAGTCTAACAGCCGCATTTTGTGCTTTCTGGAGCCGATGAAGCTGTTTGCCAGGAATACCCAACAGTTGACTATTACAATAGTCCAAATGGGCACTAGTTAGTGCTCCTACCACAGATGGATGAGCTTTAGTTGGTATGTAAGGCAGTGCTTGGCGTAGCATTCGCAAAACAAAATATATTGCTTTGATCTTGGCTCCCACCTGGGCGTCACTGCCCAGGTCTTCTTGCCACATACAAACCAGATTTTTGACTTTAGATACAGATTTGAGGCTCTTGCCCAAGAGCGATGGAATAGGCAGCTTCTTGGCTGCTAACAGCAGATTTTTAGGTCAGAATAGTATGAGTTCAGTTTTTGCAGCATTAAGTTGCAAATAGTTCTTAGACATCCAGCTGCCTACTTCTTCCAGGCATAGCCCCAATTTGCTAAATGTTTCTTGGAAGTTAGTAATTCGTACAAAAATCTGAGTGTCATCAGCATATGAGTGGAAATCCAGCCCATAGCGTCTCAAGATTTCAAGAAGTGGCCGAATATACAAATTGAACAGCAGTGGGGACAGGGAGGTTCCTTGCAGAACCCCACAGTTCAAACAAATGAGGTCCGACAGGAACTCCCCCAATCTCACACACTGCTGACGGTTGGTCAAAAAAGACCTGAGTCAATTTAGTGCTGAATCAGACACTCTTCCTACCTCCTGTAGTCGTTCCAAGAGAATTTGATGGTTTACTGTGTCAAAGGCCCCGGACAAGTCTAGCATAACCAGGAGTGTGAGCTCCCCTTGATCCATGGCCTTTAATAGTTCGTCTTGTACTACTAGCAGGGCAGTCTCGGTTCCGTATTTTGGTCGGAACCCAGATTGAAATTTGTCAAGTAATAATTCATGTTTCACAAGATCTTGGAGTTGGTTGGTTACAACCTTTTCGAGGACCTTTGCTGGCCATGGCAGTCCTGCAATAGGACGATAATTCTGTAGTACCTCAACATCTAATGATGTTTTTTTCAATAGAGGTGACACAACTGAAAGTTTCAAACTCTCTGGAACAATCCCCTCCCATAGAGACTTGTTAACAAAAGTGGTAGTAAAAGGGATGAGACCATGTGCCAGTTTCTTTGCTGCATAAGCTGGCAGAGGAGAGAGAGAATCAATTGTGGGTTTGAGAGCACTAATAAGTGGAGAGATATGTTCTTCATTGACTGGATGAAAATCGAAAACAGATGGTGAGGTCTGGTCTTGGAGGTTATTTACTTCAGTCACTTGTGGGCTAGCATGTGCCAATGGAATTACAGAAGCCGTTTGTTCAATTTCTGCCCTTATTCGTTCGATCTTGTCTATGAAGAAAGAATTAAAAAGGTTGGCTTGTGCTTCAGAAAAGTTAGGCACTGCATTTTTGCAGGTTGGATTACAGAACCTCGATATAATGGAGAATAGTTCTCTCGGTTGATTGCTAGCAGATTGTACTTTTTTTCCCAAGAACACTTTCTTGGCCAAAAAAATAGCCAGCTTGTATTCTGGCAAGACATTTTTGGCAGAAATGTTATTCTCCAAAATTGGCCTCTTGAGCCAAGTCTAATTGGTCTTGCTGACTGATTTGCGTAGGTGTTGCAGATCAGCGGAAAACCAACGTTGAGAGGCCTTCTTCTCAATTGTTTACCACAGTTTCACATATTAGTTCTTTTCTCAATGAACACTGGGTGACAGCTTCACCCCTGGATCTCCCTCTGCCGGGCTCAGGCACCTCTTCTTCACATTCACTTTACTTTCAAGTGTTACGGGATTCACGTCCCTTGCTTTCTCTCATTGCAGGATTCACTTCCCTTGCTTTCTCTCAAGGCAGAATTCACTTCCCTTGCTTTCACACAGTTTATAGATCAAAATCTTTTGATTATACAGGGATTTTGTTTGACCCTCAGTATGACCACTTTGATCTATTCCGCTGGCTCTCCTATGGCCTTCTGGTATCTGTAGTTTCTCTCAAATGGGGTTCGACCAGAGTCTCTCGAGTTAGCACCCACGTGGTGCCGGTTTTCCCTCTGCAGCTAGTCTCCCCTTCAATACTTGTTACAGTAGTTTACACAGTTCATTAAACTTGCTTCAAACTTTCCACTTTGTAACTCTCTCACTCAACACAGCCTGGTTCTTATCGATTCTCCCCTTCGACTCACTGGCTGTGATGAACCACTTGGCTTTTGGCTTTCCTGGAGTCAAAGCCGGTACCTCGGGCGCGGGAGCTTCCCTCACTCCTGCTTGTTGGGACAAACTCCTAGATGGGTCCGAGGGCCACTAGGAGTTCACAGACGCTTGGAAGGCCCAACACCTTCCCACCAAAACGAAGGTAGACCCAGTCAGACAGCAAGTTAAAACTGCGTTTTATTACAGCAAAACCAACAGGGATCAGTACAAGGATAGAAGAAATCCAAGGACCATTCAACGTCTCCCGGCTCGCAGGCCAGTTTTGTCCTAAAGTTGCATCATAGTGACATCACAACCTGGGCCCCTCTCCATAAAACCTATCGCACTACTGGATTGGGTACTGAGTAATAGTCCACCTATAGTGGACACTATACATGTTAATCTACTGGCTCTCGCGTGTCAGGTGGCTGACCTGGTCCATCCCCAAATTGCTATCTCTAACAATGTTGCAGTTTGAGGGTCTTACCATTGGTACTTGCCCATTGCTACCCACCCCTAGGATACTGAACTGTGGTTGGTTAGAGCTGACATCCCCTGGCCTGGGATCCGCAAAGGTTCTCAGCTCTTGATGTACCTTCTCGAGGTAATAAGAATGACTATGTGTCTGCATTGTAACTTGTGTGCACCACCCTAGACCATGAGAGTGCTCATTCATCTAATGCAACACTTGTCCCACATTGTAACATCTTTGTTGCAAGCTTCTGTCTTGCGGCGTGAGATGAACTCCCTTTACCAGCGCTGGTTTCTGTCCATTGTCTGAGTCGGCCGGGTCACGTGTTCGGAGACCATGATTTGGAGTTCTGCCGCTCTGAATTATGAAGAATTATTTGCATTTATTGTAGCTGGTGTTACTGTCATTCAGGGAATGGAATGTCACTCATGTCTGGTGGCCTTGGCAGCGGGTCCTGTCTCAGACATTTGCTCTGGTCCAGCCTGAATTCAACTCAGCTCAGCTCTTGCTGAGAGGCTTCTGGCCTGCTGTAATTTTCCTAAACCATTATGCTGTTCCTACAGTGTCCATGCTATTCTATATTCTCCATATATTAGACACACATGGTTCTGTTAGGTCCCATAGGTGCTCCTGCTGTTCCATAAGGTTACGTGCATATAAGCATCTGCAAGCTTTATTCAGGATCTCTTGCTTCTTGCGGTTTTTGCATTGCTGCGTTATAGGAGGGGGCGAATTTCCCCATCCCTCTGCATGCTGATCGGCGTAGGCTTGCCCTGTGTACCGTTGACATCTGCTGCAAGACACTTGTGCCATTGTTTGCGGTCTTAGGCTTTCCTCCACAAAGGTTCTGCAAGTCTGGGACGAAAAGGGTAAGGTCACTTCTTTCCTTGCCACCCTCTCGATTCCTGCCGTCTTTCTCCTTCGTTTGAACTGCTTCATCTGATTAGCCGTCTCGTTGTGCCGTCTGCCATGCTTGTACTGTTCTCTCTGGCTCCACCTTTTATTCCTGTGGGGAAGGGAAAGGGCCATCAGGTGTGTGTGATTCTGATCAATTGCCTGACTTTGCCTGACCCTTGTATTGGGACATGTCAGGTAAACAGCTCTGGTGTTAGTCTGTTGTCCTTTGTGTTGTGCAAAAGTGTTCACGTTGGAAAAGGGGGGGCAGAGGTTTGGAATGTCCTACGAGAGAGGATGAGGAAAAGGTGTCAAAGGAAGGGGGATATCGCGACCCCCTCCCGTCGGTGTCCCACTCCCACTCCCCTTATACTCCCCATCAAGATGATCCTCCCTCACTGGTCCACCCCCAGGAACTGGGTCCAATAGCGATGGCCATATCCTGACCACTTGGATGACAGATCCCCAGGGACTAGCTAGGGAGACACTTTCAGGTTTCTCACATAGAGCCCTTTTATGTTGCATCCTTTAACTACACAAAATCCAACAGTAAAGACATAGCACAGCGGTGGCCCTTCCCTGGGTTTATTCCACTTTATTTGATTTTATGTTGTGCCATCAAGATGTTACAACAGAAAGAATCGTGTGCCTTGTGACTTTCCAAGACAGGAACTTGTGCATTTTCAAAGCCTGTTACTTCATGGCATAAAAAAGAATAGAGGTCTCTCCGGGGTGTTAGAAGCAATCAGGGCGGGAACTGCAGAGTGTAAGGGAGGAAGTTGGGGAGGCAAAGATCTGATCTGCAACTGAAGCACATGTACATATGTGGGATAGAAAGGGTGTATGGGAAGAGAGTGTTTGAAGAGAGCGTGATTGATGAGAGACGGAGGGGGAAGGGATGGAGAGAGATGGGAAGAGAGAATGGCATTAAGGGGAAAAGTGGGTGATGCTGGAGAAGCAAGTGAGAGCATGTGATTCGAGAGAGTGAGTGGTTTAAAAGAAGGTTCTATGGTAAACACTAAGACACAGGAGTGTTGCGATCTGGCAAGGACTTCCTGGTCTCCTACAATGAGGGCGAGTTCCCTGCTGAAACAATTGTCTACGTGATAACAAGGGACACGATAGACAAAAGGTTCAGGCGAAAAGGAGAGGGAACACCTTCTGTGGTTTTCAGGCTGGGGAAAAAACGGAAAATAATAGGTTATGGTCTGTTCTTGAGCACACCCCTTAAATAATCCCGTTTCCATTACACCTTGCCCTACCTGTGACGCGATATGGTCCTGTAGATGAATTTAGGAAGGCATCCCCTGCTGTGGTTTGAAAGTCCACAGATAAGAGAAACACTTGTCGTTATGCTGCCATCAGGACTCCATTTTTAGGTTTTGTGCAAAGTTAGAACGGACCTAACCGGAATGGCATGAGGATGCACTTCTAACGGAAACAAAAGGGGATAGTGTGAATAATCCTACAGATCCATCATTGAAACCCTGCCTAAAGTCTTCTCCCAGGTGGCCACGGTAAGGCAGACACTTCCTGATCCCAACCCTGGGGGTGGTGTGACCCAGGGTGATGAGGAGATTCCATGGTGGAGACACAGTATTTTCCCTCTGACACGAAGATTCTTACCAATATACCTAAAGAGGTTATGGCGTAATTGTCATTTTAATGTCTCTCAACCTTATTAGATTTGAGGTTGTATACCCCAAGAGTATAAAATCAGCACAAACTATACCAAAAGAAAGAGCCTTTTTGGTATTTGTAAAATGAACAAGCGGCAGGTGGGATTTGCCTTAACAAAACATTCCTTTATTCAGGTTTAAGAATCACAGGGAATCAGTGAGACGCCGAGTATTTAGTAACTAAAGTTCTTCCCGATCTTACGTAGTGCCTGGTCCTAGGGCACCATCGTGAGTCCTTCAATAGGGGTGGGCGTGGAGACCGGCGTTAGTACGCCCAACAGACATTCTCTGCGTCTTCGTTACAGTGAGTAGATTCTGTGGCGTTCTGCAGTTCCTAACAAACGGAAAACAGCCACACCACAAGTCAACACAGGTGTCCTTATAACAACATCTGCCTCCCCTTTCTTGGGCTCAGCTGTGTTCCTTATTCCCGGACACGTGACTACACAGCGTATTGTGTTCCACCCACCTCCTGCAGTATGGAAGGGGTCTGCCCTTGCTTGATTCCTTCTCTATCCGTCTGCAGTCCTCCCCAGTACCCGGCCCCCCAGACAATTCTGTGGATCCACAGGTGCGGCTCCATGCACAACGTCACCTGTCACCATCTGCCGAGCCAGGGGTAAGGATAATGACGTGGATGACAGGTATGTCTGTGCGCCCGACCCTTACATCTTATGATGCTTCGCTGGTTACTGTGGTTTGACCTCATATTGGTTGACGGTCCTTTATATCCAGGTGAATGGTTGCTGTTCATCATGGGATAAATGGGGGTTAACAAGGAGGAGGTGTCTGTCTTTGGATCGCAAGGCATTCTGTGTATTGGAGTTTTTCCAAAATTCACTGCGAGACCAGGATAAGCACTTGATCGGCCCCCTGGATATGGATTGATGGGGGGACCAAATCAGAGGCCCCTCACAGTATCCTAAACTAAATACCTTCCTCAATCCCAAGGGTACAATGTGAAGGATTATGGAAATGTTGTCTTTATTAAACCATTTTCCTCTGTGATAGCTAATTATCATAGTCCCACTGTTAAAAGCCCGAAGGGGATTAAATCTACCCTTACAAGCACTGTAGAATTTGAAAAACCTAACTTTACTGGAAGAAACTATAAGTCCCAGAATCCAAGAGGTACTGAGACAAAGAAGAGGGCAGAAGAGGCATGCAGATGTAGCAGTCAGAACAATAACTATATATCTAGGCAAGAAAATATCACTAATAGACTAATGAAAAAGCAGTATAGGTTTTTGAAACAGCAGAGCAGCATATTAATGTACAAACAGTACAGTAGCTGTGGCTGTATTAACAGCACAACAAATAATGGTTTATGAAGAGCACAGCAGCTCTATGTGTGCATTAACCGTAACAGTGATTATGGATGTTTAAGACATAAGAGCGGTTTGTGACAAGCTTCTTAATGAGTCACAAGACAAGTCCAATACATTTTCAATTCTTTTTATACATTTGTTAAAGAAAAGAGTTAACTGGGGCTTCAAGACTAAGGGTGGTTCCTGTATTATTTCCTTTACCCTTGAAGGGGGCTTCTACCGCCTTAGTCCAAGCTCCCTACTCAAATAGGTCTGGTGACAGACAGTACAGATTCTCTAAAGGCAGGTAACCCAGGTAACCCCTCATTTCTAGGTTAGCCCTATTATAGGGAGGCCTAAAATCCATGGCCTTATCTAGCTCCCTCAGGGACTTCCTATGTGACGTAGTGGGGTTTTCTGGTCACTCGGGAGTACCGTTCATCATGATGGCTGTCTCTCAATCTTTTCCTGGCTCTCTTCTCCTTAGGCTTGCCTCCTTCCTCTGTCTCTCTCTATGTCTCTCCACACTCTGCCTCCTGGTCTTCTCTCACTCTCTGTACCGCCTGCCTCTGCTCTCCAGCTCCCTCCCCATCTCTCTCCTCACTACACTACATCTCCTGGGCTACATTTCTCTTCCTTCTAAGGTCTATCCAGCGCCCTCCTGATCATACCACTTCTCTCCAAATCTCACTCCTGCCCACACAAACCCTGCTTGTACTCTCCTCCACACTCCTGCCCCCTCTCTCGTTGTCACTCTTACTCTTAACCCCCCCCTCGCTCTCCCTCCAGGTTAATCTTCAATCACTCTCTCACTCACACACTGTCAAAATGGTACCCCCCTCTCAGACCCAACACCTTATCTTGAGTCTTTCTAAATACTTTAGAATATCATACAGGTTCTCCCCCTCTTGCTAAATGCTCTTCGACGGTATTTTGGTCTTCCTTCAGCTTCTCCGACCTTAGCCAAAATCCTCTACTTACAGACTGATTCTGCAGTTTTTTATAGCACTGTCCTTCCTGTCAAGAAAGTTATTTCTCTCACTTCCCATTGGACATCAAAGTGAGCTGTTTCCCTTGGCTAATCTTTTTCTGTATATTTCCAACTCCTTCCATTCCTTTTCCTTTTGGGCTGGGATTCCCCTTAGAAGTGTCCATAAGGGCCTTTAGCCTCACCCCCTTTTCCGCCGCCATCTTTGCCATGCGTTTACTGTGGTTGTGTGTTCTCTGTACCCCTCCTGGATCAAGTAAATTACTCTTCAGTCTGGGATTGGAGAGTGTTCTGGGTCTCTAGTGCTGGTCAGCTTCCTGTTGCGTCCAGCTCTACCGCTGTTGCTCCCTGGGTAGTCGGTGGTAGTTTTTTACGCCTAGTCCATTTCCATTTAGGCAACCAGACCGTTCTTCTGGCTGCACAGTGGGTCCATGACTTGACGCTTTTCTCTGTGCTGTGCTGCTTTGCCGGAACCACTATCCATCCTAGGAGTCTGCAGTGTGGCGTGGCCCCTTTAAGGGTACGCACGCGACGGAGTGACGTCAACTCCGTCGCGTGCCTGTTTAAATAAACGGGGCGGCTCCTGGTGACGTCAGTTCACCGGGGAGCCCACACCAGCAACATCTCCGTCTCTGTGTCTGATTATCACAGGGGGTGGGGGGCTCACGGAGGCGGCTCATAGGAGACAGCTAACAGTGGCGACGAGACCGGGATCGCTTCCTGGGACACGCAGAGGAGTTCCGCCGCAGCGCAGATGATCAGATGTGAGCGCGCGACGAACTCCGACTGCAGAGAAGGTAGCGACGCACGCGGCCGGCGGCCATTTTGAGTAACAGGCCTCGGAGGCTCACGGCTTCGTAACGAAGCGTCGGTGAGCCATCCGGGCTCAATTTTTGGATATTTCAGCGGCGGATGGCCGCTGAATACAGCACGTGTTAATTTCATGAAGAAATTTTGACAATTTTCACCATTTTCGTCGAGCAGAGGCAGGGAGACTCCATGGGGAGCCTGCTGTTGAACTAGGAGTCTGTCTTTTTCCTCTACTCAATTTTTGGACACATCATCGTCTGCATACTGGCTGAAGTGACACCTTCACGAAGATCACAGCTGGTGGTGAGTTGCGGCCCCTTTCTTGCCAATCCTTTGGGGTGCCTGTGCGCTTTCCACCATGAACCAGGCAGCTGCTGCTGCTGCTCCTCCTGCTGCGGGTCAGCCACCGCCTGTGCTTCCACCTGCCCCTCCGCCAAAACCACCGGGGTCCCTACAGCCGATGCCTGAGTTTGATATCTCGGGTGCTCCATCGGGCCTGGGACAGAGGTGGAAGATGTGGATGGACAGGCTGGAGATGTATTTCAGGGCCACTATGGAAACAACGGACGACGGCAAGCTGGCCACCCTCCTGTACTCTGCTGGTCCGGCGGTGCATGAGGTATTTATGTCCCTACAACCGGTGGACGGATCGTTTGCGGCGGCAAAGGAGGCACTTCATAACCACTTTCTGCCAATGGCCAATGCGGACTATGAACGCTTTCTTATGGGAACGGCTCGCCAAAAAGATGATGAGACTCTGGATGTGTTCGTTGGGCGGCTGCGGCGTCTGGCAGCACTGTGTGCCTGGAATGACCCCGAGGTCATGATTAGGAACCAACTCATTCAGGGGTGCAGCTCGGGGAAACTGAGACGCCAGATCCTGCGAGAGCCGGGCATCACCCTCCCTCGCATCCTAGAACTGGGGAGGTGCCACGAGGTCTCTGAACTGCGTGCAACCAGGATGGAAGCGAGTGTTCGCCCACCCAAGGTGGAAGAGATCTGTGCGGTCGGAAGAGGCCGCGGGGTAAGGCGCCCCATGAACAATCAGAGCCAGCGCGCGCAGGGGTCGAATGTCTCGTGCCCGAAGTGTGGCTATGATCTCCCGCACCCTGCGGAGTGCCCGGCGATGGGAGTCAAGTGTGGCAGATGCGGAGGCCCTGACCACTTCGCCAGAATGTGCAAATCTGCCGCCCCCAAAATTGTGCCGAGGGGACCAGTTCGAGCTGGCTTCTTCCGGCCCCAGAGGGCCTCCAACGTTGCCCAGGTGGACCAGGGTGACGAAGGAGCCCCTCAAGAGGAGGAAGAAGATGACGAGGACGAGGAGAACGTGTTTTTCGTGTCCAGCGTGAGCGTGCTCAAGTCCCGCTCTAAAAGACAACCCAGGTGCAACGTGCTGGTTAATGGAGACTCTGTGCCGATGCTAGTGGACACTGGGGCATCGGTGAATGTAATGGCCCGCCAGCATTACAAGAACATGGTGGCCCCACCTGTGCTGGCGGCACCGAGGGCACGCATATTCGCCTTCGGCGGGGACCGGCCTTTGCCTCTAGACGGTGTATTCGTGGCCGGTGTGCAGTATGGGGACTCACAGATACGGGCTCGATTCTACGTTACACCCGTGAGTGACAACACCCTGCTCTGCTGTGCCGCGGCGGAGGCACTGGGCATTGTCACATTCGCCTACGCAGTGTACTTGGAGGACATCCAAGCCCTCCTCGCCAAACATGGATCCCTGTTTGAAGGCATTGGACAGCTGGTGGGTGAGCCGGTCCGGCTCCATATCGATGAATCCATACAACCAGTGGCGCTGAAGCACCGACGGGTTCCTTTCCATCTCAGAGATCTGGTGGATCGTGAGCTTGACAACCTCGTGGGGTTGGACATAATCGAAAAGGTTGAAGGACCCACCCCCTGGGTATCCCCCATTGTCATCGCCCGCAAGCCCAAGCAACCCGATGCTGTGAGAATTTGTGTAGACATGCGGCTGCCTAACAAGGCCATAAAGAAGGTGTGGTTTCCTGAGTTGGAGCGGAAGGTGGAGGCGTTCGTGGCCTCTTGTGTGTGGTGTCAGGCGGCGGCCCCGGCCCAGAAGGAACCGTCCATTGAAGCTATGCCCCGCGGGACTCGACCATGGGAAGTGGTGCACGCCGACTCGGGGTCTACATCTAGAGGCACGCACTTTCTGGTGGTGGTAGACGAGTGGTCGAGATACCCGGAAGTTGAGTTTATAGACTCAGTGGCGTTTGAAAACGTGGTAGTGGCGCTGGAGAAGATCTTTGCCACTCATGGCCTCCCCTCTGTGCTGTGTTCAGACAATGGAGCCCCATTCCAGGGGGAGAGTTTCGCAGAGCTCATGAAAGAGTATGGAATTCAACACCGGCGGGTCACCCCATTGTGGCCTCGCGCCAACGGGGAGGCCGAGCGAATGATGCGCACCCTCAACAAGGTGTTCCGCATTGCCCATGGAAAAGGGGATTGTTTGCAGAGGGCGTTGTACGTATTCCTAAGAGGGTACCGCACCACCCCTCATTCATCTACGGGGGTGGCTCCGGCAGAAGCACTATTCCAGCGGTGCCCGAGAGATGTCATACCGGAAGTGGGGGACAGAGACCCCGCCGTCATCGACAATGAGCAGGTGGAAGAGGACCGACAGGTCAGGACACAGATGGAGAACATTCGGAGGGGGCTTAGACCCCCACACATCGTGTTGGGGGATGAGGTACTGGTGAGAAATCGTCACCCCCATGGAAAACTGTCTCTCACGTATGAACCCGCCCCCCTGGACGTGGTGGCCGTCAAGGGGTCAATGGTGACTGCTTCGGATGGTAATTCATCGGTGACTAGGAACGCGTCGTTCTTCAGGAAGATTGGTGAACCCAGAGTGAACAACCCGGACAGCCAAGAAAGGGAAGGCGCTCTGGATGAAGGTGGGGGAGAACGCGCCGTGGTGGAATCGCCGGCTCGAGGCGGACCCAGTCCAGGGACACCAGCCAGGGACGGTGGCAGGAGGTACCCCCTGAGATCAGGGCGTGGGAAACCTGCCCGTCTCAGTGACTATGTGACGGACTGAGCTGGGAGGCTGACCGGGGATTAATGGTCAGGCCATGACAGGTACACACGGGGGATCCAGGGTGGCTGTCAATAAATGGGGGTGCTGTTAAAGTTATAGTGTGATATTGGTCATAGATGTGTGTGAGTTAAGTACTCCTGTTTCCAATTTGTTGTTATGGAAAAGGAGGAGTGTGGCGTGGCCCCTTTAAGGGTACGCACGCGACGGAGTGACGTCAACTCCGTCGCGTGCCTGTTTAAATAAACGGGGCGGCTCCTGGTGACGTCAGTTCACCGGGGAGCCCACACCAGCAACATCTCCGTCTCTGTGTCTGATTATCACAGGGGGTGGGGGGCTCACGGAGGCAGCTCATAGGAGACCGCTAACATGCAGCATGTGCATGCTGGTTGCTGTAGTCACCCGGGAACCGTCTGAGAGAGTAAAAAAAGGGACCTGGCCAGGACAAAGGCTGATAGGCATCAGGACAAAGAAAGTAGAACCGATAAGCATTCACGGCTGAACAGTCCAGAGGCAAAGGTGCATGAAGCAGTCCAGTTTATAATAGGTTAAAAAAAGGGCACGGCAACAATATGTGGCAAAGCAACACACACCTAGTATACATGTTACGTAAAACAACACATCATCTAGAGATGCAAGCGCAGCTAAGAAATTGCAGGGCTATGAAACAGCATACCAACTTTGCTTTGTATGAGTATATGACAGTCGAGGCAGAGCTGGGCAGGGCAGCACTGATATTAGAACGTGCCAGCAGGGGGCCTCTGCATGTCAGGCACAGCAGCACTACCGTCCCCAACACATGGGTTTCTTTTTCTCAATATCCTTGTACAGTATATGTTAGCATTCAGTTACGGTTGACATAAACCCAGAAAGGCATAACGTACTGCTGCACAATGGATTTACTGAGTCATATGAGCGTTTGTTTATTTAAAAATGCATTGTTTTTTTGTGTTGCAAATCTTAATTTAGAAGCACTTCTCCATCTACGGCACCTGACACAGTGTTCAGCCATGCGAGTCGTGAAGTCAACAGTGAAAGACTACACACCAATGAAAAACTGGAAGATATTGGGAGGTGGGTGAGCTCCGTTTTTCCACTGTTACAGCGTCGTTCCAACCCTCCTTCCACACAGCTTGTTTTTTTGTGTCACAGAAATAAACCACTTATCCTTGAAGCATGTGTACAATCGTTACTGCAAAGAGTGTGCTCACAAATGTAATACTATTCACCCATGCTCATTGGCAACAGGCAGCAGACCCACTTCACAGAAACACAAATCCGTGGCTTTGTGATACCGTTAGCACCTTCACTGCGCCAAGTTAAGAATAGGGCCCTCGAGACAAATCAAAGAAACGGGGTGCGCTCAACAAAATCCTATACTTGTACAGCGATTACTCAGTACTGTTCAGCCCACCCCTCTTTCCCGACTACCGCCTGCTGCCACAAAAACACAACCAGCAGCCAGCGCCTGAAGCACCAAAACATTCATACATCACCATGCCACTTCTCAGTACCGGTGGATACTTCCCTCTGTGAAGCCCTGCACCAGGCACTCAGTGATGCTCACGATTCTTTCAAGGTTTACTGATGACTTTTTTTAATCGCCGTTTTAAACACTTTTTTTTTTACCACAGAAAGTGGGGTGAGGGGACGCTCTACAGCCCCGCCTTAGTCTCTGCATTCACCATCTATCTACCTTACCAAACTTACAATTTGTGGTTAAGAAAGTGGTGATAAATGGGGCGAAAATAAGGTCGATAAAGTAGCCATTCGGCAAAAGTGGGGTATACCGGTGCTCACAGTCACCTAAAGCTATGTTTCTGATGGGCAATATCTGTCCATTTTAACATGAATGGACAGATCCCCAGAGTGACTGTGTTTGGCATAGGAGGGATAGTGCTGTGGGGAAAAAATGAGACTGGCATTCCTACAACTACACGGGCACCCAGCCTTCAGCCTAAATCCTTATTGGCCCACATCAAGTATAAGGAGCCCTCATTGGTTTATGTGGCGCATGAACATGGAAAAGTAAATCAGTATTTCGGCCAATTCATGCCAGAAACATTGCCAGTTGCCATGTCAATCTGATATTCTGCTTCCCAGCCCCCCCCCTCCCTTCTCTACTACGTGTAGCATTGGTTTTGGCCATAGTTTGGAGGCAGCATTTCACGGCACTGTGTTAACAATGAGCGAAAAGGGTATTCCCTTTTATAATTGGTTCTGCAGGGTAACACATGAAAAAATGCTATAGGTAGCAGGTCACCAACAGTGTACAGGAGCATTTACCAACAGCATTCGCTCACTTTACTAAGCATCAACATATTTTTTTTTAATTAAATTATTTAGTTTATTTACAAACTTTTTCATTATCTCCTTCATATTCCTTTCTATTAAAAGCCACTGTCAAAAGGAAAAAAGAAAGAAAAAGTAGAAAAGAAAAAGAAGAAAAACCCCAAAAAACGGGCAGCGAAAGAGAGGAAAATAAAAATAAAAGGAAAGGACATGTTAGAAAGTCAAGGCAGACGCGTGTCTCACATGGGCAATTCAAAACTCAAAGTTTCTCATTTCCCAGTGTCCAAGCCTGATCAAATGATGATCAGTAGGTTACCATTTGCTAAGCTCGTTCTTAGACTATATTGAGGTCTTTCCGATCACTTCTCTCCAGAATTGGACCACTCTGAATATTAGTCTTTTGTGACCGGCCAGAATTAGGGTTGCCCAGCGATCTTCACAGGATAGCGAGGATGCTTCTGAAGGAAGCATAGCGGAATACTTTCTTCTTTCATTGGTGAGGGCCGCGCATTCCCGGATGAGGTGATGCAGCGATTTTGGATGGGAAACAGATTGGCAAAATCGACATGCATTTAAGATAGCCGGAATTTGTTTGGTTTGTATCAGAACCTCTCTTGTCGGAAGTAGATTGAGTCGCATTCGGAGGAATAAGTCTTGGGTCTGTTGGCAGGAGAAAAGCCTCAGGTATGTTGGTAGTTGATTTAAAGCTCTGCTCTCATAAATGCAGTTTATCACCAGCTTGTATTGGCTTTTCTTCTCTATGCTCTCTGTCCAATCATTGCTCTGTGTTCTTGATTTCACTGCGAGAGGTCGCTGTTGCAACATTTCCAATGTGCATTCCAGTTTGTCTATCATCTGTGCACAGGCTGCTTTCCACATATTAAGCACTGTATCACGTGAGGAGTTAGTTTGGTCTTGCTCTTAAGATGTCAATTGGTGGTAAATGGTCCTCTATTGTAGTTTTTCTGAACAGGTCCAATGATTTCCACGCTATGATTGAATGCATGGATTGTAAGGCTAGTTCAAGACGTATTAGTTGAACAGGGTATGTCTTAAGGAGCGACAGGATTTTTTGCCAGAAAATACTTTCAGGCAGATCCCAATTCTGCCACTGTAGTTAAGTACAGATACAACCTTCTGGTGGTAGAAGACAATAAGTGGCCTTAGGGAGAACTTCCCATATTTTTTTGTTATAATCATACCTTGAAAGGCCAGTGACTCAGTTTTGGCTCTCAGATGATTCGCCCAGTCGTTTTCACAAGAGCTCGGGTTTAGCCAGGTATTTGATGGTCTTGGCATGTTCTAGTTTGCTTGCATTTAAGTAAAGCGCAACTTCCTTCTTCCTTTTTCCTTGCTGGTATGCAAGAGACATAGATTGTGATGTCATTGTATTGATGGTAAGGTGCATTGTCTTCTACATATTTTGCTAAGACATTCATTTGTCTTTGGAGGCCCTCTTGCGTTCTGTCGAGTAGTACGAGATCGTCTGAGTACATGATCCAAGGTAAAGAAATCCCATTGAGGAGGATTGGTGGATTTGCTGTTATTAAATTCTGAGAAGCCGCAAGGTCCAAGATGTATACATTGGAAAGCGTGGCTGCCCTGTTTGAATCCATTCCAAGTTGTTATTTCCTCAGTGGCATCAACATAATTAGCATGGGCAGCTTATGGGAGTAAGCATAAATGTTGCACTTCCATAACATACATTTCCAGGACTTGAACAATCCACAGAGATTTCTCCAAGAAATTCAAGATAAATGAATCAACTGACACCCACCTACGCACATTTGTGGCCCTTAGGGGCAGGGATACCCTAAACATTTTGGGGAGGGACTGGACGACAGTTTTGAAAGCTGGTAGTGAGTGGGGCCATTAAACCCATTGTGCTGCTAACCCCTGCTCCTAACCCCTTCATCTTATCCCAGGAGGCTGAATAGCCATTACGCCTTCCTTTGGTCCAACAGATGCATCTTGCATCCCAATTCAGTGGCTATATAGTGTCACAAAGTGATGCTAATCATTGGAGCCATTGGAAGCTTAGGTAGCTAAAAGCTGAGCCCAGCAGTTGAGACTTTGGCTTGGTCATACGGGGCACATTGATATCGCCTGGGTATGCTTTTGTCCTCTTCCTCTGTACCTTTGCTGCTGCTGCCATGTTAATGATTGTTTACATGTAAATAAATTCACAGCGCTCGGCTACTGCTGTCGCACCATTGGCTATTGGAGCCCTTGCTGGGTGCTACAGCAGAATGCTGCCTTGTGTCTCAAAGTGGGAGGGCTTTCCCAATCCAGGGGCTGGTGCTGCCAATGGTAGCCCATACATGCAACCCCTCCTGATTTTTCCCTTTCTTCCTCCTAAAGTAATTCTACCCCAATGCAAACCTATGGAAAATTTGTCTCTACCGCTTCGCGTGACAAAATCTCCCTCCCAAGTGCAGAGTTGCCAAGTTTGCATTTTGTACATGTGTGCCATTTTCATTTTTACAATCTGGTTATGTGTGGCATTGCCATACTTTTGTTTGACATTTTGAGTGACACTTTAAGGGGCACCCTAATGGCAAAAGCCTAACAGAACGTGGCAGAGAGCAGCTGGTTTGCTGGGTTTACAGCAGTAGATGGGAGTTGGGGGAGCCCCACAACGTCACTCAGCCGCGTGCAGGTGCCCTTAAAGGGGCAGCACCCCACTCCTCCTTTTTCATAACAAACAAGGAACAAAGGATACCTATCTACAAAATATAAGAACACACTGCACACAAAGAAATGCACCCCTTTAATCACAGCCATCCCCATCCCGCATATCAATTCCAGTCTACAGGGTGTTCCCGCCAGTTCAGGGGTCCAGAACATAGTCACTCAGGTGGGCAGGCTTCCTCTCCTGACCCTTTGGGCATACCTCCTGCCGGATCGGGCCCTCCTCACCTGAGCTCGCCCGAGGCGGGGAGCTTGGCGGGTGGACCAGGCCACCGCCCTCGTCCGGTACATGAGTCACGTCCCTTCTCTGCACCGCCTCCGGCCTGGCTTCTCCCAGCTTCTTAAAGAAACTAGCGTAGGGGATGACAGAGGCAGTCCCATCCAACGCTGTTACCATCGAGCCATGTACTGCTACCACGTCCAACAGACCAGGCTTGTATGTCAGAGATAGTTTTCCTTGCGGATGACAATTCCTGACCAGCACTTCATCGCCAGGGACAAACTGCTGGGGGCAAAGTCCTCGTTGGTTGTTCTCCTGCTCAGTCCTGACTCCCCTCCCTTTCCACCTGCTCGTCGTTGATGACTGCTGGTTCTCGTTCCCCTACTTCCGGGATGAGGCCCCTCGGGCACCACTTGAACATTGCTTCAGCCAGAGCCACACCAGTGGATGTGTGTGGGGTGGCCAAGTACTCCCGTAAGAACTGGTAGAGGACCCTCTACAGACAGTGACCCTGGCCTTGAGTGATGCATAAAACGTTGTTCAAAGTCCTCATGAAACGTTCTGCCTCACCCTTTGCCCGGGGCCACAACAGCGTAATCTTTCGATGATGGACCCCATACTCCTCCATCATTTGGGCAAAGCTATCTCCCTGGAAAGTCGGACTATTATCCGAGCACAGCACCTGGGGCAGTCTGTGGGTGGCGAAGATCTTCTTCATAGCGACTGCCACATTCTCAAAAGCCACCGTCTCTATGAACTCTACTTCCGGGTACCTGGACCATTCATCCACGACCACGAGGATATGTGTGTCCCGGCCTGTGGATCCAAAGTCAGTGTGGACGACTTCCCATGCTTGGTGCTCCTCGGCATGGTCTTTAGGATGGGTTCCTGCTGAGCTGAGGATGCTGCCTGACACCACACACAAGCCGCCACAAACTCGTCGACCCACCTCTCAAAATTCGGAAACCACACCTTTTGTCGCAGGCCGGCCTTTGCTTTGGCGGTGCCCTGATGCCCTTGGTGTGCCAGCTCAATCACCTGCGTGACCTTCACCTGCGGGATCACAATTCGGTCACCCCAGAGCAACAGTTCTGACTTAGAGAATGCCAGCTCATCCTTGACCATCCATAGCTGTTCCAATGCTGCTTTTGCTTCCTGGGTCCTCAGCACCAATGTGTCTACCACAGATCTCCATGAACCCTTTTGCAGAGCCGCTTTCAGGATGATGAAACACTCGTCCTCTGCTGCCGCCTGTTCTAGCTCATGGATCAGTACTGAGTTCGGAGTGGCCGCCTCCACCACCAGCTGGACATGCTCATCGGCCTCCTCTGCACAGATGTTTTGCAGCCCCTCTGCCTCCCCCCTCGGGTGTCTGGACCGGTAATCGGCTGCATTGTTGTTGCTGGGTCGGTACACGAGGGATACCCCGTACTCCAGCAGGGCCTGCATCCACCGCTCAATGCTTGACGGCTGCTTCGAGGACAAACCCGCAAGTATGAGCAAGATGGGCTTGTGATCCGTGACCACAGTCACCGGTCTCCCTAGGACGTACAGCCGGAAGTGACGACAGCCCCACAGGACTGCCAAGGCCTCTCTCTCTATCTGAGAATACCTTTGCTCCGTCTCCGACAGTGCCTTGCTGGCATAAGCGACTGGCCAGACCTCCGAGTTGGAGTCGATCTGAGTGAGCACGGCACCCAGTCCAAATGGGCTGGCATCAACCACAATTTCAGATTGAAGAGACGGGTTAAAGAAGGCCATGGTGTGCTCCGCAGTCAAGGCCTCCTTAACGTCTCCAGCAGCCCCCACTGCCAGGTGATATCTTTCTTAGTCACAGCCTGCAGCGGTTCTGACTGGGACGCAAGGTTCTTGATGAACTGGCCACAATATGTGACCATTCCCAGAAAACTGCAGACTTCCAACACGTTCTCCGGAGGTCGAGCCTCCACAATGTCTTTCACTTTCCGTGGGTCCGGTGACACATCCCCTTCTTTGAAGACAAAGCCAAAGAACTCGATCTTGGTTTTCAGGAATTCACACTTGTCCCTGTGCAGTGTCAGACCAAGGGATTGAAGTCGCTCAAGGGTCCTTGCCAGTCTGCCCTCGTGCTCTACCTCTGACTGTGCAAACACCAAGATGTCATCACTTATGTTCAGCACTCCTTCCAAGTCAGCAACGGCACTGCTGATAATGTTCTGGAAAACTTCACCCCAAAGCTCAGGCGCTTTTAGCGTTAGAGACCACATGTGTGGTAAATGTTGTTATGTACTGCGACTCGGGGTGCAGCACTACCTGATGATATCCGGCCCTCAAGTCCAGTTTTAAGAAAAACCGGGCTCCTTGCAGCTCAGCAATGATGTCATCTATGGTGGGGGTAAGGTGGCGTTCCCTTTTAATGGCTTTGTTTGGAAGCCGCATGTCCACACATATGCGCACTGAATTCGGCTGCTTAGGTTTCCTGGTGATGACAATGGGAGACAGCCAGGGTGTCGGGCCTTCCACCTTATCAATGATGTGCAATTCTACTAAGCTGTCCAGATCCTTGTCAACCAAGTCCTGCAGATGGGATGGGACTCAGCGATGCTTCAAAGCGATCAGCTGGATGGACTCATCAATGTGGAGTCTCACCGGATCCCCTACCATGTTCCCGATGACCTCAAATAGCTGACTGTATTTTGTAAGGAGCTCCTGTACATCTTTCACATAGACGGAGTAGGCAAAACTCACTATGCCGAGCCTATCTGCCGCTGCACAGCTCAGCAAGGTGTTACTGTTGACAGTCGTCACATAGAAGTGGGCCCGGATTGATGCCCCTCCTTGTCCTACGTTGGCCACAAACGCCCCATCCAACAGGATGGGTTGCTCACCACCGAAGGTAAAGATACGTGATGAACCATGATGAAATTAGATCATGAAGAATTTAGAATTCTAAAATTTCCTGTTTTTAAAAAAATTACTGTGATCTTTTAAAGAAATGTTGTAATGTTTTATCATTATATCGTATATGTGGAAAATTGTATGTAAATGCATTCTGTACTTTTATTCAATATGTTCTGTAAAGGTTTTATTAACCTTTACAAATAAAAACATTTAAAAAAAATAATCTGTGCTTTAGGAGTCAATAACTTCAGCGGGCGTTCCAAGGCATCATAGTGTTACCGTGCCATGACATTCACTGATGCCCCTGTGTCGACTAGCACGGGACAGAGGACCTGTTCACCTGTGCCAGGCACTGTGGCTGCCCCCTGTTGTTGAGCCGCAGAACACCAACACTCGACACAAAGAATAAGTTGTCCTCCTCATCCTCCTGAGTGGCAACGACCTGGCCGATGTTAAGCAGGCTCTGTTGCTGGACCACAACCGGCAGTGGAGCCCTGCACATCCGGGCATAGTGGCCTGATGCCCTGCAGTGGCCACATGAATTCCCCTATGCTGGGCACTCTGCGGGGTGTGGGAGGCCATACCTGCACTTCATGCAGGAGTCCATTGTTCTTGTGCCACGATCACGCTGGTTGCCACCTGGACGTCTCGCGCATCTGCCACCTTGGCCACGGCCTACTGCACATACCTCTTCCGACTTCCCCTGGTGCACCCCCGTCTCTATTCTTTTTTTTTGTTAAACTTTTATTTATTCAGCTTGGTAGCACAGGTACAGGTGAGTTACACACAGGACATGTACAATCAAAAGCGAAAAGTAGGCAATACAGATGAGTAGAGCGAATGAAAAGATCAGTTCATACACATGAGTGATGCATACATGATGGATGCAGGGCTAAGGGGGAGACAGTTCAGGAGGTAGAATGGGAGTAGCGAGGGGAAAGGGCTGGGGATGCAGGGCCTGAGTCCGTATCAGCAGGAGACATGAATGATCGAAACTTTAACCAGATATCTCTAGGTCTGGAGTGTGCGGGCTGTTGTACCGCCCAGGATTCCTCAGTGTCGGAAGCCCATATGACCGCCCTAAGCCACTGTGCATGAGTAGGTGTGGTAGGCCGGAGCCAGCAAAATAGGATAGAGCGCACTGCAAATAGCATACAGAGGCCAGCCAGTTTCCTAGAGTCACGATGTAGTTCTGGGAAGTCGTGAAAAAGACACCTCATTGGGGATGGGGTGATAGGGTGTTCAAGGATAGCTGAAATAGTAGCGCATACTGCATTCCAGAATTGAGTGAGTCGGGGGCAGGACCAGATCATATGAATATAGCCAGCGTCGTCACAGCCGCACCTGGGGCACCTCGGGGAGAGATCATTCCAGATGCGGTGGAGTCTGATCGGGGTGTAATGGTACCTGTGGAGTAATTAGAATTGAATCATTTTAAAGCGGGAATTAAAGGAAACCCCATGGGTACGCGCGCACATATGGGCCCATCGTTCGTCGTCATTTCCAGTCCGAGGTCAACCTCCCAAGTGTTTTTTAATTTGGAAAGTAGGGGGGCGACCTGGTCTGCACCAATGTGTAAAGTCTAGAGATTATGCCTCTCATGGGGGAGGGTGAGGACAGTTCCGTAATCGCAGGCTCATCAGGTGGCAACGCAGGGAAGGTCGGGTATTTGTGCTTGAGTATTTTTCGGAGGGACGAGTATTGGAGCCAAGCGGAAGGTCTCCGTCTTAAAGACAGTGGAAGGTCCGGCCATTCTATGAATAGCCCTGTTCAAAAATGTCCCGGAGCAACTCATATCCCACTTCCGCCCACTGGCGAACGATGGAGGGAGGTACTTGTGGGACCTCTGGTAGGAAATTCCAGAGTGGTAAATTACCAAGAAAGGGATGGGTGATGCCCAACAGTTGCCACGCTTTAGATAAAGCCAGCGATGCGCAGGACACTGGATCAAGTGAGTTTAGTACCTTTGGCATGGGTGTGATCACTAGGGAACGGATGTCACAGTCGTTTACTGATAACTTTTCGAGCCTGACGTGGGGCGGAGGGTCTGACGTTTTAAACCAGTATGCGGTATGTTGGAGTTGTGTCACCAGCCAGTACTTGAGGAAATCTGGAGCCCCGAAGCCGCCAGCTTCCATAGGGGCAGTCAGGGTCTTAAGTTTAAGCCGGACCGTGCCCGAGTGCCAGAGGAAGGTGTTAAGGGTACGTGTTAACACCTGGAAGAACCCGTTGCCCGGCTGCTGTGGGATATTGGCAAATCTGAATAGGAGCTGGGGTAGTACTACCATCTTCAATATTCCAATCCTGCCAGCCAGTGAGAGCGGGAGTTTGCTCCAGCCCAGTGCCCTTACTGTGAGATCGGTGAGGTATTTTTGGTAATTCTCTTCGAAGACCCGTTCAGTTTGATGTGACAATACAATACCTAAGTAGGTAAAGACAGATTGAGCCCATGTAAATCCCAGGGTGTCTGGAGGGGCGAGTGTGCTGGCCATGAGAGGGAACAGGGTAGATTTAGAACAGTCCACTTTGAGACCGGAGATACGACAAAAGAGAACAAGATCTTCCAGAATCGGGGCCAGATTGATATCAGGGGAACGGATGAAAAAAAGGGAGTCATCTGCATATAAGGAAACTATGTCAGAGGAACCAGAGGTACGCAGACCCCTGTGCGCATGACATTGGCGAAGTATGTCCGCAAATGGCTCTATTGCCACAGCAAAGATTAGGGGGGAAAAGGGACAGCCCTGTCTCATGCCCCTAGCTATTTGAAAAAGGGGGGAGCACCGGTCTTCAGTGCGAACTCTGGCTACAGGGTTGGAGTAGAGCAGCCTGATCCAGGAGAGGAAGGTGGGGCCGAATTTACATCTATCAAGCACACGCCAAAGATACTTCCACGAGACAGAGTCAAAAGCCTTTTGCATATCAAGTGTCACAGCTACCGCGTGGACATCTGGGCTCACCCTGCTTATGGTGTTAAAGAGGTGCCTCAGATTCAAGGAGGTGGAACATCCCGGAATAAATCCCGATTGGTCAGGGTGAATAATGTGTGGCATATAAGGTGCAAGGTGTAAGGCAAGTAATTTGGCAAAGATCTTGACATTGCAATTGATAAGTGAGAGTGGACAGTAGGAGCCACATTGAGTAGGGGGTTTACCAGGTTTCAGTAAGACTGTTATTATGGCTTCGCGGAGCGAGGGGGGGAACTCACCTACTTCCACTGACTCTTCCCAAAGGGCCATCAAGTGGGGGAGAAGAAGTGATTTAAAGTGCTTGTAGAATTTGACGGGGATTCCATCTGATCCCGGAGATTTGCCAGAAGAGAGCAAGTCCATAGCTTCCGAGAGATCCTCGAGGGTGAATGGATTCTCGAGGGAGCCAGTGGTTTCGCGGGAAAGGAATGAGAGGGGAAGATTATCCAAATGGGCGTCAATTTCCGATGTTGTGGCACTGTCCCTTTGGGCATATAGAGATTCATAGAAGGAGAGGAATTCAGAATTGATATCTAGGGGTGAAGTGGCTAGGGTACCATCAGGTCTCTCTATCCCGGGGATGGGCGGGGCTCCAAACTCTTGGCCGAGAAGTCTAGCCAGGAGGCGGCTTGGGCATTCACCCTCGCCATATTTCCTCTGCGAGACTCGAGTTGTCCAGAAACCTTAGTTCACGATCCGCAAGAGAGCGGAAGGTGTCCAGTTCTGTTCCGATTAACGCGAGGGTTTCAGGGATTTGGTGAAGCGTGCATTGGGCTTCAAGAGCGGACAGCGCAGCTTCACTTTCGGCAATTTCCCTTCGGATAGTTTTGAGGATGCCGTTTTCCTTGGAGAGGGCAATACCCCTGATATAGGCTTTGAAGGACTCCCAAAGGGTGGCCTGTGAGGATACCGTGTTGGTGTTGATCTCGAAGAACTCGATTGCCGACTCCAACTCGGAGCTGAAAACCGGGTCGAGGAGGGAGTGTGGCTTCATTCTCCAGTACCTGGTCCGACCCTGGTCTGGGCCCCAACCCAAGGTAATAGTCACCGGTGAATGGTCAGAAAGAGTTCTGGGTAGGATCGTTAGAGAAGATATATTCCTTATAAGTAAATCAGAGACTAGCCATCTATCGATTCGGGAGTAAGAGTCGTGTACCGAGGAGTAGAAGGAGTAAGAGCGTGAGTTGGGATAGAGAAGTTTCCATGCATCAACAAGGACCAGGCGGGGGAGAGATGAGAGTGTAGTGTAAGCAGCCTTGGTGAGTTGACGGGGTGTAGAGCCAGATCTGTCAAGGTCTACATCGAATATGGTGTTGAAGTCCCCTCCCCATAGGATTGGTAACAGCGGGAAGTTATCGAGGAGAGCTGTGAGATGTAAATAGAATTCAGGATCATCAATTTTAGGACCTAAATGTTTAACAGGACCACCTCTTTGTTTTGTAGGATACCATGGAGTAGCACATATCTGCCCTGGGGTCGATCAATGTAGCTATGGGGTTAAACTTAAGGCTTCTGTGGATTAGGGTCATAACCCCCTGGCTCTGGGTAGAGTAGTTAGTATAATACCGCTGAGGACCCCATGTTTTAGCAAACTTTTCGCAGTACTCAGTACGGGCATGTGTTTCTTGCAGAAACAGGATCTTAACCCCATGACGCTCGGCCTGGAGCTGTAGTAGCCTCATTTTCTTATGGTTTCCCAGACCCCAAACATTCCAGCTCATGAATGTCAGGGTGTCCTCACCCAACAGCCCAGGGGTAGTCATCAGGGATTGCGGGTAAATGGCACAGTGCCCCCCATGATCGATATATAGCACATATGGATCTGCAATGCCATTGAGTCCATAGTGCCCTGCACTCTACCTCCTCCTCCGATACCAATCCTTTTTTTAACATAGAACCCAATTCCCCCCACCCCCTCCCACATCTCTCCCCCAAACAGAGGAATGATAACCCCATAACCGAACAACCAAATCCAAACCAGTGGCATCAACGCCTGGGGGGCCTGTGAACTGGCCTGGCGGTGACGCTCTGAATCGGGAGGCTTTTTAGGATAAACATGGTGCCCAGAGATGATATCAAGCGCCACCCGGGTAGGGTCCCCTCCGGGTAGCCAAGGCACGGTCGCGTGATCGGGAAACAGATTGCACAAGATTGGGTTAAACAGTTTCTTAAATAATCGTATCATGACAGTATGTGGGTTCAACAACACATATGAAAGAGATATTATGGTAATAGATGAAGAGAGCGGTCTCCACCTACATCCTTTCATCAGGTAGACCATACTGTAGTAGATCAGTGTCTCAATTCGTGAACAATAAAGTTAAGGAGCTAAACATTAAGAATTTATGTTGCGGATGTGACTTTGCTGTAATAAGACAAGGACTCAACCACGGGCAACCAGGTAAGAAACTTAGTATGTGTTGCAGAGAGGGTTCAGCCAGGGAAGTGTTCATCGAGGAATCTAGAGGCCTCCTCCGGGAGTGTGAAGAAATACACACGGTTAGAGTGCTCAATCCGCAGCTTAGCAGGGTATAGCATGGCATATTTGACCTGCAGATCTCAAAGCCTCATCTTCACTGCCACAAAGGTTTTGCGTTCCCGCTGAACCGCCACCGAGAAGTCCGGATACAGGTGGATCCTTGCTGCGCCCAAAAGGAGTTCACCCTTAACTCTAGCTCCCCTGAGAAGGGCGTCACTATCACGGAAATTAAGGACTCAAGCTATAATGGGGCGTGGCGGTGCGCCCGGTCTAGATTTTGCCGTGAGGACACGATGCGCACGCTCAATTGCAAACTGAGGAGAGAGCTTTGGAGAGTCTATTAGTTGTAATAGCATGCGTTCGACGTAGTCCTCCATAGGTTCCTGTATACCATCTTCGGGTACTCCGATAATGCAGAGGTTGTTGCGCCTCGAGCGGGACTCAAGGTCCTCATTTTTCTTCTCAACCTCGGTGACCCGGCCAGAGAGAGCCGAGACTTCAGCCCTGAGAGAGCTCAAGTTATCCTCGGTAGTGCTCACTCGTGTCTCAATCTCAGCAGCCCGGCCGTCCGTCTTTTCTATATGGGCCTTAATGGAGGATATAGTGCCGTTAATGGCGTCCAGCTTACTATGGAGCGTGGTGAAACCCTCCCGAACGTACTCCATCATTTTTTGGGACTCAGCCGGGTCTGATGTTGATGTGTTGGGTGGTTCCTGATCGGGTGCCTCCCCCGCTGGCCCAGCCGAAGTCTTTGTAAACATGTTGATCGAACATTGTTTCTTTCTAGCTCCCTTGGTCATGATGCCAATAGGACGGTAGGACCAGTGACCCAGGGGAGTAGTAGGGGTGTCGGAAGGGATAGATAACAAAGGAGAGACCGACAGCCGTCCAAAGTGTCCTGGGTGAAAAGGGATCACTGCAGATAAGATAGAGTGCTCAGCTGAAGCTGGGTGCGGGGGCTATGTTCACCGTCGCCCGCTAGACCGAGGATCTGGAAGGTTGCGAGGTGGCCGATGAGAGGGACCACCAGAGCGGATCGCACAGGGGGTCCCGGGCAAGGGCTGAAGGTGGAGGAGCAACACAATGCGGCAGCTGATGAGGGAGTAGTGGCCGTGGGCTCAGCTGTAGTGGAGCAAATTCGGGAGTGCGCTCCCCAGATGGAGTGGTCAGGCGGACAGGGCCCCCTGCGTAGTGAGCATGGGCCACCAAGGGCAGGCAGGGTGTCCAGACCCCGGCCGCTCTGAGGAGGGCAGTGCGGAGGATCCACAATTATCAGGGTACACGGATAGTGCTGACAGTCCAGTAGGCCCCCCCCTACCGCAGTTTATTGCGGTCCAGGAGCTCAGGTGGTCATTGTAAGCAAAGGAGCTGGGGGCGTAGCACCTCTATGGACTAGTGTGAGAAGCCGCAGGGGCCGTGATTGATGGGGTCCACAACCAGGGGTCTGCGCTAGCCGTTATGCGCCAGTGCTTGAGGAGCGAGGGGGTCCAGTAACCACCAAGACGTGGCCTCCCAATAGTGTTAGTGTGGGCCAGGGGCCAGGGCCCCGAGTGATTAACTAATGTGGAGATCTGCAATGTGTGGCACCAGACGCCACTGGTGCCGGAGATGTAGGAGCAAGGATCCGCTCTCCCTCCGAGGGAGGAGGCGGCACCAGAGCCCCCACTAGGCAGGCTGGCAGGACCCCCCATGGGTCCGAGTGACTCACCAGAGTTCAGGGTGGGACGGCGTCCTGCGAATTGGCCTCTGGGTGATGGGCCTCCAAGATAAACAGCACGCCGCCCGAGGAAAGGTGGCGGAGCAGCCCACTCTAGGTGCAGGAGCGCCCCCCGGGTCCAAACAGGGGGCCGATGCCTCTGGCCGGGCCGCCAACGATCGTGCAATGCGGGGGGAGAGGCCGGATCGGGGCGCAACGTGCCCCTCCCCCACAGCAGGCTCTGAAGCCACGGTGTAGCTGGCGCTCTGCTCCGGAGCTGGGAGGCGGGGCGGAGCAGCGCCGGCTCCCGGCCCGGATTGCGGACGCTGTATCTCAGCCGCTGGGCAGTCCCGGAGGGTGGCGTTCGGGGAGCACACTCCCAAGGTTTAGGTGCAGCAGATCCGGTAGCAGGGTCTGGGTTTGGACTGGAACCTATGCTGTATTTGTGTGAGGAGAGTGCCTTGCGACACAGAGCTCACGATCAGGCGGCCATCTTATTCAAGCGCAGCAGCGCCCCCCTCCCTGCCTCCATTCTTGATGCGCTCACCTCGGACACTTCCTGACACCGTCCAAGCTCCAAGATGCGTGTCACCGTGATTCTAAGTTTGCGCAGCACCTGTCTGTGTAACTTGCTTGACGCGCACTCTTGGATCAGTTGGTTGCAGACCATCCTGTCCGCATCTTCCTATGCACATAGCTGAGCCAACCGGCGTAACCTGCTGTAGAAAGTGTCCAATCTCTCATCCTTTTGGCGGGTAGAGCACATCACAAAACGCTCATAGCGTTGGCCAGTGGCATGAAGTACTCCTTCAGAGCGGTCTTGGCTGCATCACATACGAGGCATTGGGACTGAACACCTCATGTACTGCAGGCCCTGCAGAACATATTAGCGTCGCCAGCTTGCTGTCGTCATTGGTCTCACCCGTGGCTCTGAAGTACATATCCTACCGGTCAATCCACATTTTCCATCTTGGCCCCAGACTGGACGGAACACCCGAGATGTCAAATTCAGGCATTGGTTGAAGTGCCCCTTGCTGTCTCATCACAAGCGGAGCCTGGGGAGCAAGAGGTGCTCCCGCCGCCTGACCGTCCTGCATGGCAGTGAACGCACAGGCACCCCAGCCAAACTAGATGGGGCCGCAACTCGCAAATCTTCCCCCCGAAGATGAGTGTGACAATGTCCGCCATGCACTGTTGATGTAGCACACAGAGGATGAGTGTGACAATGTTTTTTTTTTAAAACAATTTTTCTTTATTTTCATTTAACACCAAACAAACACAAAACAAATGAACAACAACTCACAACATTTGCTCTTCTACTTTCGGGTTTAAGTTCATATTGTTCGTTATCAGTGCGGGTCACGGCTAGGCTCCCTCCTCCTCCATCGTGATGTCCTCATGCCGGTCTGTGTGCTGCGCACGGGTGCGGATGGGTCAGTTCTCTCCCCCCGGGTCGCTCTAAACACTTGTGCTATTTTCATCGTCATTTCCGAATAGGTCTTGTGCTAGAGTGTTCCACGCCAGTATTTTGGCCCCACTGTTATTTTCTCCCCTTTGCGAGGCCCTTGTCCAGACCGCCTTTTCCGTTACTGAACACTTTTGTAGGCCCGCCCACCAGCCATCTATCGAGCGTCCTGCGCTTGCTTTCCATGCCATTGTGATACGGCGCTCTGCCAGTATTGTCATCAGGTCTTTCATCTTTGCCACGTGCACTCTCTGCTTATAACCCCTCGGGAACAGGCCCAGTATGTAGGACGCTGGTGACCAGGCCCGCATGTGGATTCCTGCCTTCGACGCTCTTCCCTTTATCGATTCCAGAAGACTGTTACCCTCGGGCACGTCCAGAACATGTGCACCATGTCTCCTGTACTTCCTGGCAGCATGGGCAGCTCCGTATTTGTCTGTCCCCCATGTTCGACATTCTTTTAGGCGTTAAATATGCCGTGTGCACTATGTAAAGCTGCATCTGCCTGAACCTTGCATTTCTGGAAACTTTCTTCGCGTATTGGAGGGCTCTGTTCCATTCCTTGAAGGATTGCTGGAGCTCCTCCTCCCATTTTGTTCGAGTGTTCAGTGTCCTGGAGTTGATGGTGCCCAACAGTTGTTCATAGAGCCTGGACACGGTGTGTCCCCCCTTGGTTGCATCGTATCAAGCATCCAGTGGCCCTCCCATGTCTTCCTCTTCCGGTAGGGTCTCCCACCACTTCCTTATTACTTGAACCATGCTATTATGCAGTATGAATTGGCCGCTGTGTATGTTTTGCTCCTCCACCAGGGTCTGGAAGTCTACCCAGTGTCCTCCTTGCCACAGGTCACCTATTTGGGCCACTCCTTTGTCTTCCCATTGTGTTCTAAACATTGCCAGGCTTGCGATACGGGTGTCCAGCAGTCCCGCCAGAGGGATTTGCCTTGAACAGGGATCTCTCATGTCCTGAGCTTTCCACGCTCTTTTCCACAGTGCTCGACCTAATTGGTCTATGCTGGGAAGGGTTTTGGTCTGGGTCACGTTTATCCACAGGAGTTCTCTTAAGTAGTATCTCTGGAGCGATGGTCAAAATAGTATTGCGTCTATAGAGGTGTCCTCACCCAGCCACCGAACCACGAACTGAAGTTGTGCTGCCAAATAATATCGCTCAAAGTCTGGGAGCTTGATCCCTCCCCATTCGTAGCCCCTTTGTAATGTGCTCGTGCTACCCTGTTTCTCCCGCCCCGCCACAGGAAGACCCTTGTCATGGAGTGTAGTCGTTTGAAGAAGGACCTAGGGATGTTGTAGGGGATGTTGGTGAAGTAGTATAGGAGTCGGGGTAAAACTATCATCTTCAACAGGGCCGCCCAGCCTATCATCCCCAGCGGAAGTGTTTTCCAGAACTGCATGGCGTTCGCTATTTTGTCCAGGGCTGCCTGTATGTTAGCCATGTGCGTCTCCGTGGTGTCGTGATATATGTCCACCCCAGGTATCTGAAGGTGATTGGGGTCCATGTGAGGCCCAAGTGTGGCAGCTGGTCTGATGCCGCTGTCCTTAGATGCGCCAAGGGGAACAGTGAGGATTTTCCCTTGTTGATGATAATTCCTGATAACCTGCCAAACGATCCCAGTGCCTCTAGTAGGTCCGGTAGGTGGGTACGTGGGTCTTGGACATAGAGCAGTATGTCATCTGCGCATATCGAGATCTAGTGTGTTTCCCGTCTATCACTATTCCGGCGTCCCTGTACTCCGCCCTTAGGAAGGCCGCAAACGGTTCGAGGGCCAAGATATATAACATCGGGGACAGCGGGCACCCCTGCTTCGTTTCCCGCCCTATGTTCCACTCCCCTGAAACATGCCTGCCCGTCTTTACCCTAGCCCTCGGGTCCTTGTAGAGCAACTTTATTCAGCGTCGGAACCCCCTACCTATCCTGAAGTGGACGAGGGCCCCCAAGAGCCAGTCCCAGTTCACCGAATCGAATGCTTTGATTGCGTCCAGTGACACCACTGCATATTCCCCCTCTTCTTGATCCATCTTATCAATGACGTGATGGAGTCTCCGAAGATTCCATGCTGTGTTCCGTTCCGGTACATACCCTGCCTGGTCTGGGTGCACCAATGTGGGTATCACCCTTTTCAGCTGGTTGGCAAATGCCACTGACAGGATCTTGGAATTTTGATTTATCAGAGAGATCGGTCTGTAATACCCACAATCGAGGGGCGGTTTCCCTGCTTTAAGTATTGGAACTATTACAGATTCTGACATGCTACTCGGGAGTCTCCCACTCGCATATGCCTCCTCCAGCGGCCAAGCTATCTTTGTATCTTTTATAGAATTCCCCTGGTAACCTGTCGGGCCCCAGGGACCTTCCTTTTGGTAACTGGGTGATAATTACCTCCAGTTCCTCCGCAGTAAGGGGGGCATCCAGCATATGGGCCTGTTCCTCTTTCAGTCGTGGGAGTCTGATTTCCGCAAATGCGTCCTCAAGGTCTCCCTCTTCTGCCTCCTGAACTTTTGTGTATAGTTTCTCGTAGAATTGCGAGACACCGTATTTATACCCTCCTGGGACCTTTCCGGATTGCGTTTATCGGTTCCCACTTGGTCTCCTGTTTGGTTAGCCAGGCGAGAAGTCTACTAGGCTTGTCCCCTTCTCCATGCAACCTCTGCATGTACTTCCCATAATCTAGCCGCGCTAACCTCTCCCAGGCTGCCATACACTGTTGTCTCAGAGTGGTGAGGTTGCCCGGTTCTCCTCCCTTCTCCCCTGCCCGTGCTTCAGCCCTATCTATGTTCCTTTCTATCTCATCCAGTTCAGCCAGGGTTTCCCTTCTAAGGCCTCCCGTTTTCCCAATCGCCTCCCCCTGACCACCACCTTAAAGGCCTCCCAAGTCGTTCCCGTGCTGTCCACGCTACCTGTGTTATGCTCGAAATAGTCATCTATTGTAGTTTTGATATGATCTTGGAATTCCCCGTCTAGCAGTGCTTCCGCCCTTAGTCTGCACGTGGGTATGGGGGCTCTCCTGTATGTGTGCGCCCATGTTGCTCCCATTGGGGTGTGGTCGGACAGGGTTTGTGCGTGAATGTGTGCCCCAGTGAATTCGCCTAATGTTTCTTTGCCCGTAAATAAATATTCAATTTCGGGTGAATGTACCTTGTGGGGCGCTGTAGTGTGTGTATCCCCTTTCGCCCCGATGTACCTTTCTCCAGACGTCTTCTAGCTCGAGCTGGTCCAGTATCTTCTGTAGCACCACCGCTGATTGCGTGGCTCTTTTGTGTTTGTCGTCTGACCGGTCCAGCCTGGGGTCTAGTGTGCAGTTAAGATCACCGGCCAATATGGTCGTTGCGTTCCTGTATGGAGCCAGCCGGGGTGTGAGTGATTTAAAGAAATCTTTTGCGTCGTGGTTTGGGGCATAGGTGTTCACCAGACACACCTCCCGGTTCTCCAGCATTCCGTGAACGATCAGGACCCTGCCCTCGGCATCTCTTTCCTGTTTGATGAGCTGAAATGGGGTGCCTGGGGCGATCCAAGTCGCTACCCCCCTTGCATAGCTACAGTATGTTGAGCTATACATCTGGCCGCCCCACTTCTTGGCCACCTTAGCTTGTTTTTCAGCCATCAGATGGGTCTCCTGCAGCATTGCAGTGTGGACTTTTGCTTTGTTTAGCCAAGCGTAGACCTCAGTCTCTTGACGTAGGCGTTTAGCCATCTGACGTTCCATGTTACCACATTTAGTTCATCCCGGTTCCTGTGTTTGGCAGATTCCAGTGGCCCGCTTGTTCCCATCGGCCTGTTTGGTTTTTCCTTCCCTGGTATGCTAACTTGGGGGGCCTGTTCATTGCCTTTTCTCTGTTATTCTCTTGGTGGTTTGCGGATCCTCTCTCTCTCTCTCGTCTCCCCCTGACCTGGCAGACCGCCCTGCTGCCAATGTCCGTTTTTTGCTGGTTCTTCTCCTTGGTGTTCCTCACCGGCTTCCCGCGTTTGGGTGGAGACTCACTTGTACTCTTTTGTTGCCTTTGCCGTGTCCCCATCCCTCAATATGTCTGCCTCATCTCTTGCCCTCTCTGAACAAACTTAACCACATAACTACAACTACTTTAAACCAACGCCCAGCTTCCCAGCCCCTGCTCGGGCCCCGCCGCATTCCAAGTGCCGCCCTCCATTCCGCGGGGGCACTCGTCGCGGTGTAGTGCCTTAGAACTGACACTGCTAACGTTGTCACTACTTGGGGTCCCCTCTGTGGCTCTTGGCGGTCCGGTTCCGGAGGCCTCGAGCTCCCAGGTTGAACCGCTGGTTTAGGCCTTCGGTTCTCATTCTGCTGATTGTCGTGCTATATCTTGTTTCAGCAGGGTGTCCTTAGTGTCTTGTTCCAGCGAAGTATTATGATGTCCGGAGGCCCACTGGAGTGTCTTTTGGGCCCCTCTTCGCCCAGCCGTTAGTTTGTGTCTCTGGGGTATGTATTTAGTCCTCACTCTCATTCCCTGCCTCGCCAGGGTGCTTCCCGGTTCCTCCCGTCCCCCTCTCTTGGTTGCGGGATCCCCTGTTGGTCCATCCACTCCTGGGCATCCGCCGTGGTCTCAAAGATCTGTGTCCTCCCATTGTGCAGGATTTTGAGCTTGAACGGTTACAGTAGCATGAATTTCACCCCCGCCGCCCGAAGGCGCTCTTTGGTCGGCCAGAACAGGACTTGTTGTCTTTGCACAAGTGCCGTATAATCTGGGTAGATGGTTATCCTGGCTCCATTGCGTGTTATCACCCCGCCCTCTCTTGAGAATGTCAAGATTTTCTCCCTGTCTTTAAAGTTCAGGATCTTCGCGATCATGGGTCTCGGTGGCGCGCCCGGGTGGGATTTCTTGGTTAGTGTTCTGTGTGCCCTCTCCACTACGAAGCCCTGGGACAGGGTCCCTGCGCCTACTTCCTGAAGCAATAAGTTCTCTATGTAGGCCGTGGGGTCTCTGCCTTACTCCCCCTCCGGCAGTCCCACAATGCGCACATTGTTGCGTCTGGCCCTGCGTTCTAGTGTTCTGATCCGTTCCAGCGCTTCTGATATTTGTGACTGGGAGGTGGTCACATTCACTGTGTTACTCTGCACTTCTTGTTCTACCGTAGTCACTCTCTCTGCTAGGTTTCTTGTGTCCTGCCTGAGGAGCCCCACGTCCACAATCACTGCTTGCCCTCTATTGAGGCCTTTAACGCCTCTATGGCCTCTAGGATACTGCCTTCCACCTATCCGATCTCCCCTTGCGTGGCGTTCGATGTAGCTGTGTCCACCACAGTTGCCCCAGGTTGCGGGTCTTCATTCTTGCGGGCGAATGTCTCCATGCTTGTTTGCCTCCCTCTGCTACCTTTCTGTTTGTCGGGCATGCTGATGTCTGTGGCCTTGTGACTCTGCTTGGATAAGAGCAGTGTGCCCCCGGGTGGCCTCCTCTTTGTGGTTGGCGCTCTGTCCTTCTTGCGGGCTGTCTCAGACTCGGCCCCGCTCCCCTCAAGCCTCTGTCGACTCTGCCACTCCTAAGCGCTTCCTTGGGGCCTGTTTTGCGGGGTCCATGCCCTCTCTTGAAGGTGTGGGCTTACTGGCTCCCGATGGGCTGAGGTCCCCTTTGTGATCCCGCCCATATGCTGTCTGTTCGTGGGTGGTCCTCTCCACCTCTCCCTCCCTGCTGCCTGGCCGTTATGTCCGCTCTGTTCGGCTGTTTGTCAGCAACCGCACCGGGGAGACGTTACTGTCATCCGTCTCGGTCATGGAGTGAGGCTGCCCTTGGCTGATTGATCTGCCCCAGCGTATTGGAAGAGGTCTGGCAGGTCGAGGGGCCTCTCACGCCTTGTGTGGTGGCCGTGTTGTGCGGGTCGGGGGTGTCTCTGCCACCCCGGGGGCTTCTGTTCGCTTGTGGCTTCTCCCTTGCTTGTCTTCCTCCCTTCGAGAGTCACTGTTCGCCTCCCCCCAAGTGTTGTTTCGGGTGGGCTGTGTCCTCCCACGTATGCCACGTGACTCTTGGGTTAGCCTCCCAGCCCGGGGCCAGGCGCTCCTGTTGTTTCCCGGCTCCCTGGGGTCTTCCGCCGCAGTCTGGCGGGTACATTTTCGGGTTCTCAGGCTGCGCCTCTGCGTGCTGCTGTGCTGCTTTGTCCCCGGGCCGATGGCTGCCCGCATGCCTCTCGCTTTTGAGGGCCGTGGCAGGGTCCCACCAGGCTCTGCGGGGCTCCCCCGCCGCCGCATGGACGTGTTACGGCAGGGTTCCTGTGTGCTGGGGGGAGCACCCTGTCGGTGTCTTGGGCTGCGGGTGCCGTCGCCTTTGTTGTTTCTCGGCCCTGCTCTCCTCTTCAGCTGTCCTCGGCTGCCTGCTCCTCCGCCCCTCTCTGCACGGCGCAGTAGTGCGCACCTCGCTCTTTGCCTTCGATGGAGTAGGCGGGTGGGCGGGCTTGACGGCTCCCCCGGTCCTTCGCCAGGTGGTGTGCAGGTGTCCACTGGGCCTCCCTGCTTCGTCGGCGGTTCGCGCTCCTGCGCCTGGCCGTCTCGCGTCCTCGGCTTCCACTGCCCCTCGGAGCACAGGCGATCACTTAGTGGGTCGCGTCTGCCATTTTGTATGTGGCGGTCCCGTGCCTCCTCCCTGCTTCGTTCTGGCCTTTCCGACCTCTGATTTTGTTCGGGCTTTTGCCCGTGCGCGCCCTGGATCCTCTGGGTGCCGTCCCCTCGATTTGTTTGTGTTCTGCTGATTTTCGGCAGTTTTCTAGGATCATGTGGTGGATCACCCGGGAGCTCTCGGTGACTCGCTTACTCTCGCATGGCCGTCAAGCCACGCCCCCCGAGTGTGACAATGTTAATGAGACACTGCTCCTGAATTCTTCTGATGACTCCACCAAGTAAAAAGGGCATAAACTGCCTTCTGAGGCACCTTGGAAAAATGACCAAAATGTGAAAATTGGGGGCATCAGGCATGCACCCAGAATACCCCAAGCCAGCAGTGCACAAATTGGGCAGATGTTGCTGCCAAGGGACCAAAAATTGAGCAGGGTGGTCCCAGGGGAACAGACAAAGGAATTGCAGGCCTCCCCCAGCTCCTCACCTCATACACAAGGTGAAAATGAAGAAAATCACTTTCAAAAGCAGAGCATGTGCAATATCAGCTGTTCCGCTGATAAGGGATCAAAAAGAAATTCAGCCCGGATGGCGCACAAGCACTCTAGATTAGAGCTGTGACCATCCCGAGCATGTTACACAAAATGGTGGCCAAACCGTGTAGCTCTTCTTCTCTCTCCACGGCATTCAGAATGGTGAAAATAACCTCAAAGATGAAAAAAAAATCACCCATCCACGAGCCCCTCACCCCCACTAGCAAAGGCCACGCACACACACTTGTTGCTGGGTCGGGCTCCCGGTCGCTCTGCCACGGCCGGGAACGCCCACTTTATTTATACTGCACGAGGCGGAGTGCAATGTCACTGCCTCGTGCATGTGCCCTTATAGGGGCAGCACCACACTGGTCAGCTAACGTTGGTGACTAGAGTAGGTGGCAGACCTGTATTATTGTATTTATATTATTTCTGCACAATTGGCAGACCTGCACTACCAAGAAGTTGTACTTGGTTGTCCTTATGTACTTGTTTCAGGCATATTTAAGCATATGTTGCATCCTTATGGCAAATTAGGACATTTACTAAAGAAGTTGATGTTTCTTGTCTTCCTGCATCTGTTGTAAATACATCTATTATATATTTGCCAAAAACATAGGAGTTTGTGTATTTGTTATATGTATTCACTTGTGTGTAATAATAAAATTATAATATATTTTTTCAACAAGTTGGGCCTCATTACAAATCAGGCGTTAAGGGGTTAACGGCGCCGTAAACGGCGTCGACCCTTAACGCCTGATTACAAGGTCCGTTAGCGCCATGGTGATATTAACGCCTGCATTTTGCAGGTGTTAAAATCCATGGCGCTAAGGGACCATGATGCTAATTACGCCACCGTAATTTACAGTGGCGTAATTAGCGCCTTCCCCACTCCCATTATGCCCTATGGGGCAAAAATGGGATTGGGGAAGGGTAAAATGGGGAATGGCGATTTACCGCCCCACTCACCTTGGAATGGGGCGGTAAATCCGCCATCCACCATGGTGTAAATGTAGTTTACACCATGGTGGTAAGGGTACGACCCAGGCGGTAACTTACCGCCTGGGTCGTAATGAGGCCCGTTGTGTGTGTTGTGATTCTGCATTGCTTTGTGTTTCTCTTGGACAGTCCGGGTATTTTCAAGTTAGGATATCCATTTGTTGCATACTAAGGTAACCACAATCAGTAGCTTTCTTTGAGTTTAGTTTTCACAGCTTGTGTATTTTTTGCGAACTTAGACTAGAGTAGGGGCACCCCTGGGAAACTGTTGAGTTAGCTCCAGCAACCATGGGCCCCTTTGCCTTAAATCTGGGGCCCCTTTTCCTTAAATCTGTCAATGTGCACCTGTACATAATGCACATGCTAACACACTCGTAGACCTGGGGGTGGGATCGTTAACAGGTGGAACAATGGGTCTTCCCCAACTTATATCTATCTGCATCCATTCCCCACTGCAATAACTTGGATGGGCCAGTACTAAGCATAATGAGCCCTCGATCGGAAGGGGTAGGAGCCGAATGTGACAAGTGGCACATGCCACAGCGTGCCACAGCATGCCACCAATCTCTGGACTGGCTGATGTAAAATGTACAGTTTAAGGGATTTCAAACACATTCAACAAGTGAAAAATAGCCTCTCAATCATTGTGGGATTGTTTTATATTTAAACACTTTCAGCAAATACATAGTTTAAGCACTTATCATGCCCCAGCATGTCACCAATCTCGGGACTAGCTGATGGCAAACGTACTGTTTAAATGACTTCAAAGACATTAAACAAGTGAATATAAATCCTCACAACCATTGTGAGATGATATAAATCAAATTAAAAAAAAAAGAATAATAATTAAATTGAGATGAAAATGCATGGTGCTAGTTCTTATGACCTAATCCGAAAGCAGGGCCTGCAAGTCCCTTTTCAGTGTCAATTCTAACGTGGCATGCCACCTAGATATTTCTTTATATCTGCTTCAAATCCGTTTTTTCATTGCTTCAAAATTACTTCGGGCATCTCACCTCTTAGGCTCTTGTCTTATATTTCATAACTTACAGCAATTGAATGGTTTAAAGCACCTGGAACTCCAGCATGCCACAGCATGTCACAGCTCTCGGGACTAGCTGATGGCAAATTTACTGTTTAAATGGCTGCAAAGACATTAAACAAGTGAATATAAAGCCTCACAAACATTGTGAGATGTTATAAATCAAATTTTAAAAAAAGAAATTAATTAAATTCCGATAGCTCCCTCAAGCTCACAACCTCATGGATTGTAGTTAGAAGTTCTACCATTGCACCAATGATTTAGGTGGAAGGTTTCTGGTGCTAGTTCTTATGACCTAATCAGAAAGCAGGGCCTGCAAGACCCTTTTCAGTGTCAATTCTAACATGGCCTCTTAGGGTCTTGCCTTTTATTTCATAACTTGCAGTAATTGAATGGTTGAAAGCACTTGGAACTCCAGCATGCCACCAATCTCGGGACTTGCTGATGTAAGATGTGCAGTTTAAATGACTTCAAAGACATTAAACAAGTGAAGAAATAGCCTCACAACCATTGTGAGATGTCATAAATCAAATTTAATAATAAAAAGCCTGTGCGTCACCTTGCGGCTGCTAGCTGTCTGTCTCCTGTGCATTACACAATATGGCCTAGGTAGAAGTAGAATCCTCTGACAGCAAGTAAAGCAGAGAAGGGCCTTCAAACATTCTGCAGGACCCCTCTCTGGGAAAGCTGATGGAGAAAGCAGCATGGGCAGGGCCGTTATCCCATAAGCAGGACTTTCTCCTGGGCTGGGTCGCCTTTTCGCAAGGGTTGACAACTGTGAGGACCAGAGTCTGCAAGAGACAATGGCAGGAGGAACATAAGGCCAATGGCAAACTACTGTCCGAATCATGCAAAGGACACACAAAATAGTGGCATGCTAAGGGAAAGGTGTGATGGAAGGGACAAGGTGACATACCCATAGCTCTCAACTCTAAAGGGCTGACTCACCCGCCAAGCCTCCTGCGTGCCCATTCATTCCAATGGGCGTCTCACCCGCCAAAAACAAAATCGGGTGATTTCATCCGCCTTTGCAAAACAAATGGTTGAGAGCTATGCATACCCCTTAGCCCACAGAAAGACCAAGAGGGCACTGAATGGGATTCCAGCTTGGCCACTCCTCAGGAAGGAGAACCGTGCAAAAGGCACAATAAGAGAGTTTAGAAATGCAGAGATAGTTCCCTGGTCGACCCCTTTCATCCAGACCTGATACTCCACCCGAGATCCTTGGAGGGGAAGCCCCCACTTAAGGCCAAAAGGTCCTTGAGCCAACGACTGCGTGCGCCTCTAAATAAGGAGGTGAGAGTCTCATTGAATTCACAATATCACAGGCCTTCTCTGCCGGATAAAGTAGCGGAAACTCTGGAGGTGGACTCATTCATGGTGAAGCACACCAAGGACCTGAAAAGGGCATTGATCGCTCATGAATAGCATGCCAGGACACGCTCCCCAATTCCATAGGTCCATTGGCCAAGATCATTCAAATGGTGGAAGAGACCAAAGAGGCCCTGCCTATGGATGTGCATATTCTGGCTAATTGGGCACAAAAAGCAGTTTGTTTAATAAGTAATACCAACTGTATGATAGCAGCAGAGTGCAGACGATCGATTTTAGTAAAGATCGACCTAAAACTCAGGAAGTTGGCATCCTCTGAGGCCGCTGCAGCAGCTAAAAGGGCTTTTGTTTGGAGAAGCTTTTGTCAAAGACATGTCCAGATTTGTTTGCACCTTTGCTGCTCTGGACAAAGGTCAGACATCGTTAAAAAGAGTGTTTGTGCCCTGTGTATCCGCCAGGGACGCAGAAGCAGAGGCCTCTCTGCCAGCCACTGAGGAGGCCAGAGGCCCTATAGAGGAAACAACTGGTGACAGCAGGAAGACAGAAGGCTGAATCCTTCCTTCCCCTCCCGTGGAAGAGGCAGGCGTTGGGGCTGGCACTGCAGCAGCAGGTTAGAGTACAGTCATATGCACACAGCGCAGCAGCAAGCAATGCAATTCCCGCGATAGATGGTAGGCTAGCGATGCACCTAAGCGCTTGGGAGGAGCTTACCGTGGACTCTTGGGTCGCAGAGACTGTGCATGGTTGCTGTCTGTAATTTTTAAAGAGCACAGACAAACGAAACTGAAGCAACCTTTCGCAGTTTCAGAGTGTTAGGCAGAATCAGATGCAGTACCCTTTGGGAACACTACATGCAATTAAGACTACAAGTGTCAGTACAATTTCACCTTTGGTACAAGCCTGTACTACACAGTTATGTGGTAGCATTGGCTGAGCAGCCAGACTTATCTCAAGAGTTTAAGTGAGCAGTAGAACAAGTTACACAAAGGGACCAACAAATACAGGGGTTCAATCAAACACTTACTCAAGGTTTCTTGGTAAAACAATATACATTTATTTGCACAGTCTATTAGAAAACATTACACTAGCAAAAACAGCTTAATATCATACACTAATACACCACAATACACAACCAATAAGTTACTGAACTAGTTCAGCTCCCCTGAATTGGGAGCAAAATGGCACTTCAGTTACTTTAGAAAGGAGTAAAAAGACAAGGTTATAAGAAATGCAGCCCAAATACATTCATATGTAGGGTAAAGGGTTTCAGTTAACTACAACCTGCAATTCAATTCGATAGGCCTGGGCCAAAGTCAATGGTTCAGAGTCTTTGTATAGGATAGCATAGTTCTTGTAGATAACGGTTAAGTATTTGCCACGGTTCTTAGAAGAATTTGGCTAGGCGAATAGTTAGACAAATGTTTAGGGAAGGACCAGCCTTCAAAGAGGGGAAAGTTTCACAAACTTTCTTTGTGGTTGAAAAGATTCCTGGACCGCGTTAGCACAGTACCTTTAAGGTGAAGAAGAGCTGTAGCTGAGGCAGTTGTTCCTAGCAGTTCGAGCAGACCTCGCTGTTCCTGTGCTTCAGTCGTGGGGACAAGAAGGAGGACGTGAGGAGGATCCTGCACTGCCCAGGGAAGAGGCCACAAGCTTGGATAAACGTTGGTTTAAGGTGTGAGTGCCTTAAAGACCACAAACTGGTATCCTTCCCACTGGCTATCTGGTTTTCCACAGCACTCTGTAGAAAATTTGACCAGGAAGGGGACGGTTTTCAGGCGGCTTGTGAGTTGGTTGGTCCCATCAAACTCAAGGGAAGAAGTTAACCTTGAAGGGCTTCTCTGTCGATGGAGTTTCATGCAATTTGGACCTGCAGCAGGGCTTCACCGGTCGGCCAAGAAGTTGCAGCAGTCCTGTTTCCTTCAGCTCGTCTTCGGTTCTTTCTTTCCAGTGGTCAACTCTGCTTTCCAAGTCCCAGAGACCTGCTGTTAAACAGTTTTCCCCCATCCATTCCAGCCTGGCTGTCACTCACACAGCAGGGTGGCTGTCCTTGCCGGACAGCCAGCCAGCCAATCACGCCAGAGTGAATTCAGGTCTCCTAGGAGACTAAGCACAGGGAGTTTCGGGCACCTCCCTCACATCCTGTCCACCCCACTTCAGCACTGAAACCCGCCAAAGGCCAACGAACAAAGGGATCAAACCTGGTTTTCCACGCAGAGTTAAACACAAGAAGGACCTTTCCTAAAAGAAACGGCAAAAAAAGTCAGCCGGAGTCTATTTTTACAGATAGGTCTTGGGCCCCATCTTGAAAAACATGGTTGACCCGATTTTTTGCTACCATTGTTCGCGGTCGGGTAAAATCATGGTAGTTTGATCTACACCACTGCCACCAGCCATTTAAAGTAGGAAAGGGTAACATTTGACTGTTACATGAGTGTTTTGACTCAGAGGATGCTAGGCAACCCCTCCAGCACTCTATAGGAAGCTAGTGTGTACTGGGTCAGTAAATATAAAGAGACTAGGTAAGTCAATTTAACTTTACATGCTCTGGGAGACGGTAGTCAGTCCCAGAGAAAGTGTTTAAACCTTGGGGAGTCTGAAAGACACCCCTGTGCCACTGCACTGAAGGTGCTGTATGACACAAAGAAACACCATAACCAAAGAACACAAAAGTAAAACACACATCAAAATACATGGAAGAGTGGGGAAAAAAAAGCTCACACTCTTCCCAGGTAGAAAAATAAAATCCTAGAAATCCAGCCAAGTTGCTGGGGGTCTCAAAAGGTAAGGGAAATTAGCACATTTTGAGAATTCTCCCTAACAGAGAGGAGGAACAAAGCCTCGTGGACAAGAAAGTAGGAGAGTTTCTAAAGAAAAGGGCGATAAGGCCAGCGCAGCAATGTCTTACTGGTGAAACAGTAGCTAAAGGTCAGGCCGGTGATGATCTCAGACAATTTAACGCCTTTCTCGTGTACCGACACTGCAAGATGGAGGAAATCCATCTCTGCAGGGACATTTTGCAGAAAGGGCACTGGATTTGAGGGATGCCTATCTAGCAGTACCCATTCCTGAGATGCACCAGCAATTTTTAGAATTCCTCTGGTGATGGCAAAGGTGGGAGTTTATGTGTCTCCCTTTTCGGACTAACTTCAGCACTGTGGTCCTTCACAAAGCTACTCGGGAGTGAGACTGATTTTATACATCGAGGATATTTGTCTCATGGCGCAGGATCTGATGCGGCTGCCAGAGCAAATGGTCCCAATGACGGGTCTCCTAGAGAAGCTGGGGTTTCTCATCAATTGGGAGAAATCCGAGACCAGGCCACAGCAGAGAATGGAGTTCCTGCAGTTTCTCACAGACTCAAAGCTGGGGCAGTATCTCTGCCCCTGTAGAAAATTAACGACCTTTTGAAATATCACAGTATTGACTTTCCATTAAAGACTAAACTTTACTTGACAGTCTTAGGTTTGCTCAATCACCTCTTCTGTTTAAAAGTTATTTTAACTAACTGATCAATTTTCCATCAATCATATGTCATAACAAGTTGCATTCGTCAGTCATTTTACAGTCACTTATCTAAGAAGGAATCTGCTTAACCTCCAAGGGAACCTGACAGCAGGTGCGGTCACTAAACAGGCAGACAACACAGGGCGGATCCCTGCCGGATTTGGAGGCGGTTCATTGCATGTTTTATTCTTCGTTATACCCTGTTCGAGATGGAGTCATTCATTAGGAAGCTACAGCGAGACAGTGAAAAAGAAAGAGGAATTGGGGATGAGGAATTGTGAGGTGATAGGACCATAACGTTGTGATTCATGGACTAGGACAAGTGTCTTGCCTGAGGGCAATAGAGTTTCAAACTGCAAAGACTACATTGTCACAGAAAATGTTTTTTTCTTTGATTTTTGTGTAATGTTTTTTTCTTTTTTAAGATTGCTGCTTGAGTTTTAATAAAGAAAAGTACGCATAGTACGAGCCTCTGTGTCTTTAATAGAATCCTAACTTTCCTGAAAGTAAGTATGGAAAATCTGGACTCTACCACAGTACTAACTGCCTCAGAGTTTACCATCAGACAGAATTTCTGGTTAGTCCCTTTTTTCTGGCAATATATTCCATATCGTGTCATGGAGTGCCCCCTACATTTCTCTGTCAACAGAGCTGCCAAGTCTCCCTAAAATCGTGGAAGTCTCTAACAAAAGGAGACAGACACCTGCACTCTCGTATTTGAGCAGGATTCTCTCAGCAAAGATCTTCAGCTGTGCTTCAGACAGTCCCTTTTGTTTGCGGCAACACTGGGTTGAAGTAAATAACACATTGCTGAACACAGCACTCAACGGCACATGCTGGTCTGACTGGGGCTAAGCTGTGTCCTGTACTCCTCGACTGCTGAATTTCCAGCTGATCTCAGTAGCAACTTTGGATAAAGAGGGATTAATGGGATAGATAAGATGATCATGTGTGTAATTTCAGCACAGGTGGTGTGCGAGAGGCTACACAGACCACGTGATGGTCTGACATGCATATTCTGGCACACAAACATGACTGTAGTGTCTGACAGGACATATTCTTGCTTTGTTTCTAAATTTGATTAGAAACCACATCCTGCAGTCTCATATGAAGCACAGTTTAGGGTTTCTAAAACAGACCTTTCGTTTTTTAATTTTACATCAGGAAAGGAGAGGACTTTACAATTCTCTTATTGATTTAAGTTCATCACTACCAGGTCGGTGCTGGGGACCCCGGTCAACTTCAAGGGATAGGCTTCATGGATGGACTACTTCACCCTAATATCTACCTTCCTTAAGCCTCAGCCCGAGGAAAATCCAGACACTTCCCAACAGACTGGTGTCTCTGAATGTCACTGTGGCTCATATGTCTCAAACTCTGCCCGACCTCTATTGTCCTTCAAAGGCATGCATGAAATGGACAACTGCCCTCAGGGCCACAGCTTTATGGAAGAAATGGCAGCAATTATATGGCTTTTCCCCTAGTCCATGTTGGCAAGAGAGTAACAATATTCTTATACTGCAGGCCCATGTGAAATATAGCTTTGTCTTAAAATCTATGTATCATATGTTTGTCCTTCTGTAGGCTGTTGATTTCTTGGAGTTATAGATGTGTGTGATGTGTTGCATTTTGATAAGTCGTTCATTTTGTGAGGCCCATTGCTTCAGAGTCACATTTTACATGTTACTGTGTGGGATCTCAGCAGTGAGTCAAAGAATAGAAGAAAAGCATGACAGGGTTTAGTTAAAAACAATATTTCCAGAGACACTTGGGCTAGATGGAGCCTGGGGTCCCCTGGTATATTAAACAGGCCAGACATTTCAGGCGCTACATAAGGAAAGAAGGAAGGCCCTTTACCTTGGAATAGGGGGTGCAGAGAGTCTGGGCTCCCAAAGCATTGATACGAACAGAAATGCGACATTCACAAATAGAGTGTGAGGTGTTCCTTGGTCTGTTGTGGTGTGGTCATGTCCACCTTTACATTTTTCATCATCCTATCATGATCGTGATGGACCTAAAACCCCTACTGCCAATTTTCCAAGGGTCATTTCTTCGCACACCACTCCCATTAGAGCTCTTAACTGCAACTGTCAGATTACTTACATGGTCACCGTCCATTTCGATGCAGTGGCTGGCAACCCCATGGAATACCTGCTGGGTTATCCAGGTCTTCGGGCGTCGACATCGAAGGCAGTGGAAGTTGAAGCGAAAGCTCTGGTTAGCATGGTCAGATAGATGACTCCTCTAAAATATATGTCACTTTGATTGTCCTGCTGTTTTTAGCTTTGTGCATAACCTGCTTTTCATGAGAATGTGTTAACAAGTCCACCCCTCTGTACTCTGTCTGGTCTGCCACCGGTTCCCTCACCCTTCTTCAGTCCCATTGTCCCTCTGTGCTGTTATTCCCCTCAACCCTACACCCGCTACCTTCCCTTCCTCTGAGTGTTCACTGTTTTTCTGTGCATATTACCTCCCTCAGCTCCCATTGTTTTTCTCCCATTCTTGTTCCTTGTCTCCCCCCTTTACCTACTGCTCTCGCTGCGCCTCTGTGGCCTCAGCCTGGTTAAGTGTACCTCACTCTCTGCAGCTTGCTATGGCACCATCTATCTCTCATATCTTCTCAAACTGCTTCTCTATCTCTTATCCTTCACCCCTTACTAAGTCTGTCAGGAAGAACCTCAAGAAGGACATACTGAGCTCTGACCCAGGCCTTCCATTTGCAGGCACCTACGTCATTGCCTCTGCCAGAAAGACTCTCACAGACATCCTCTGTCGTTCCCTCACCCGTCCTATAGACTCTTCATATGATTGATCTTCTCTCTCCTTTCTCTTCTTCGCCCATCAATGGTGGCACCCGCTGAGAGGTCTTTCTTGCTCTCTACACCTCCAGGTTCATCATCAATGTCTACTGCAATGGTACCATCATGGACAAGGGTCCTCAACCCAACCTTCTACTCTTTGATAGGCTCCTCCCCCGCTTTATTAACCACCCTCCGCCTTCTGTACCAGCTCCTTCAGCTGCCCTGGCTCCCATGCCAGCTGTGCCCACCTTGGCTCCCTTGTCACCTCCTAACCACCCTTCTACCCTTGCCATGGCTTTCTTGCCACCACCCCACGCATTGACAACCCCGTCTGAGTTCTCCTCTTGGATGAACCAGTCACACACTAACACTGTAGCTGGGGCTCCCTTGCCCCCTGTGGTGCCCCCCGCACTGGCTCCCTCCTCACCCATTATGGTCCCGGCTCCCTTACCGGCCTTGGCTCCTCTGCCCCCTTCTACCCCTGTCCCTCAGGCTCTATCGTCACTTAGGGACGCCTTTCCCCCCTGAACCTCCCCCATAAGTCTTTCACTGATTGCAATCTGCTCCACATTGCCATGGTAAGCACTCGCTCAGCTGTCAAACACTCCTCTGACATCTGCAAACTCCTTGAACTCCTGGATTGTGATGTTCTTGCCATCACTGAAACCTGGTTCAAGGATTGCTCTGTCACAAGTTTTGACACACTTCTCCCAGAAGGCTACACAAGACTTTCTCTTCCTAGACCAAACAGACCAGGCGGGGGAGTAGCATTGATCTTCCCTGAGTGTATCCCTGTGTCTGTCATTCCCACTCAGGCCTACTCATCCTTTGAGTGACTGGTATGCAGGCTCTGCCTCTCTCCTAGCTCTTCACTCCTGCTTGCCACCTTCTATCAGCCACATGGTTGGCCCTCCCTCTTCCTTTCGTAATGGGCTGACCTGGCCTCCTCTCTCCTTTCCTCCTCTTCTCATCTCCTCCTACTGGGTGATCCCAACATCCATCTCAACTCACCTGATTCCTTAAGACGTTTATGCAACCTTTGCGACTCTCCCTTTCTTTCCATCTTACCGTCTGGCCCAACGCACAATGCTGGCCACACCTTGGATGCTCTCTTCTCAACTGACATTCCGCTATCTATCCCTCTCACTACTTCTCTCTCCTGGACTGATCATTGTCTCCTCTCTTCTCACTTGAAGCTCTCTTCTCCCCTTGCATAGGTAAGCCCAGCACTGCCTCCCGTCTACAAGGTCATCCGACCCATGAAAAGAGTCTCAGTAGCTGCCTTTGCCTCCACCTATTATGCTCCTTCCACTCCTGCGACTGACTCCCACCCTGCCACAGCCCTCTCAAACTTTAACCTCTCTGTTTCCAATACTCTTTATATTCTTGCCTCTGTCATGAGGGTACGACTGAAGCCTACAAAAAAGGTCAACTTTTGGTGTGACTCCAAATCAGCTTCTGTTAAACACAAGTGCCGGGCAGCCAAATGTAAATGGGATTCCTCTGGCGCACCCTCTGCCAAACTGGCCTACCGCCTCCTCCAAAGGCAGTATAGACTCTGCCTCTGCTCCCAGAAAAGAGTCTTTATACAAGTCTGCATCTCTGCGGTATCCAATAACACGGACACACTTTTCAAAGTCTGCAAGGAATTAGCCAACCCTACCGCAGCCTCCTCCACCATTGCACCCACCCAGGCAATTTGCTCGGCCCTGGCTGCACACTCACCTCAAAAACAGTGGATATCCTATCCTCCCTCTCTTCCTCACCACCTCATGTAGCAACATCTCTTGTACCACCATTGGCCACCTCAACCTCTCCCCTTCTTTTCCCTTCTGTCTCCCCTGTCACACCTAAGGAGGTTACTAGACAAGTCTGGTCTATGAAAACCTCCTCTAAACAGGTGGACCCCTGTCCCTCCAGAATCATCAAGGACAACATTGACTCTCTCGCTCCAGCCTTGGCTGACCTCTGCAACCTCTCCTTCGCACCTGGAGTTTTCCCCACCACTGCTCTTAAGCACTCCCTTGTGCACCCTCTCCTGGAAAACTATCGCCTGATCTCTATCACTCCTTTCCTGGGCAAACACCTGGAGAAGTTTGCTATTTCCCAGCTTACCCTCCGCACTGAATCTGTTGGCTCCTTTCACAACCACCAGTCTGGTTTTAGAGCATCCAGAGGCATGGAAACTGCTTTTCTGAACACCCGGGAAGATATGCTCTCAAATCTTGGTTCTAATTCTCCCTCTGTCCTCATTCTACTTGACCTCTCCTCTGCCTTCGATACGGTGAACCACAACACACTCATCGCACATCTCTGTGATACCCTGGTCATCACTGATCAGGCCCTGGCATGGCTAACCTCCTTTCACTCCGACAGCCCATCCCAGGTGGAACTGAGGTCTTTCCTCTGCCCTATCACTCCCTCTACTTGCGTGTTCCCCCCAGGGATCTGACCTACCCCCCTGGATTTTCAATGGCTACATGGCCCTCCTGCCCCGTATGATAGCCACCCTCACCTCCAATGTTCAGTGTTACACAGATGACACACAGCTCTCCTTCAGGCTACCCTCCGCTCTTCCTCACTAATACCTCACCGTCTGGCTGCAATTCAGTTGTGGTGTGCTCCAAATGACCTCTGAACAGCATCCAGAGTAGAATCACTCACTTCAGACAGCAGTGAGGGTTTCATGTCTGTTTCAGCACCAGAGGTTTAGGCTTCCTCAGAGGTGTACTCAGAGACACCCCTGGCCAGGATGGTCTGTAGCACCAATGGATTCTCATGGGCTACCACACCACGTCCTCCTCCAATGTATCCAGTGCCTCATCACCTGCACAAATAAAAAAAAAACATGAATACAAATGTTAATAGCATAGGCCACACACATAGGTATTACAATGTTGTCAGCCAACACATGAACCTGCCATGTCACACATGACACAAAGTCAGGCACGCACGCAGTGTCAATGAAAGGGAAGGGGAGCCTGAAAGCAGACAAGGATGTGTGTCAAAGGGCAAAATAACACATATACTGCATAGCACCTGCATCACACACAAGCATGTGACTGGCATAGTCCTTCCACAAACATGACTGATGCCAATACACAGATGGCACATAGCATAGCCTTGCCAGAATTGTCAACCAGCCTCAGATGGAAGTTGAATACTACTGACCATGAGCCATGTACAATGCATGTCAGATGACATTTCATGGAATTCACTATTAGAAAACACACGTGTCATAGGGTGCAACAACACTAGGGTGTTGTAATACAGTGAGGGCAGGAATACGGATTCAATGATGCTAGGTCACATTGACATCACGCAAGTGAATAGGCATATTGAAGGGGATAACAGGGTTTAGATGTGTGTGGGTGCAGCGCAGTACATGGGTACGGCCTCAACTATGAATAAAAACACAGATCCAGTAATGTCAATGTCGTGGCCTGATGGCACTGTACGGGTAAGTGCCGTCATCATGTGTAAAGTGTTGGAAGTGGGTTTTAGGGATACAGTAAACCCCACCCCCAAGGGCAGGGGGTGGCTGGGAGGCAGTGCATGGGTTAAAATGGTTGCTCAGAGGACTGTGTCGTAGCAGACAGTGTTGGCAGGTGGCAAGTGCGTTCTCTCAGTCATCTGGGACTACAGCAGGGGAGAGGAGGACAGAAAGCACAACACATGAGGAAGCATCAGAAGTGCCTGCAGACCCAGAAAAGCTACACCTCCAGTTACAGAGAGGCAGGGAGGCTGTACCAGAGGGAGGCCCCAGCTCAACACAGACGTGAACCACAAACTAATTTCCATGAGGAGCAACTGACCCTAAGGGAGTAAGAAAGGGTCGTGGAGTACCCCTAAGTACTGTTTGCTGATTTGCTGGACTTGCTGTGTTTTGTTATGGAAAGCTGTTGGAAGGCCTGCTGCCGTGCCGTGTAATCGCGGCTTCTACTGTCCAGGAGGACATCTTTTTGTGCAGCACCTGGTCTGCCTGACTCTCCAACAGCAAGGTGACTACTTGCACAGCAATTTTTTTTTCTCTTCTTGTTTGTTTTTAAATCCGTTTGGACTTGATTGGACTCTTGTGGACTTGTTTGTAGTTAACGGCTGTTTGACTTTGTACACATTGAGTTTGCTAAGTGTGTATTTGTATTTTTTCTTCCTAGGGCACTTCCTGGAAGGAGGTCCTGCCCACTTTCCCTTCGTGACGCCCAGCTTGCTTTTTTTTCCTCTCTTTAAATACTACCATCTTGGCGCACCCGCGCCGCGCACTACGTACCGCTAAGTACTGTTTGCTGATTTGCTGGACTTGCTGTGTTTTGTTGTGGAAAACTGTTGGAAGACTTCACTTGAGCCTGCTGCCGTGCCGTGTAATCGCGGTTTCTACTGTCCAGGAGGACGTCTTTTTGTGCAGCACCTGGTCTGCCTGACTCTCCAACAGCAAGGTGACTACGTGCACAGCAATTTTTTTTTCTCTTCTTGTTTGTTTTTAAATCCGTTTGGACTCTTGTGGACTCGTTTGTAGTTACGGCTGTATTACTTTGTACACATTGAGTTTGCTAAGTGTGTATTTGTATTTTTTCTTCCTAGGGCACTTCCTGGAAGGAGGTCCCACCCACTTTCCCTTCGTGACGCCCAGCTTGCTTTTTTTAACTCTCTTTAAATACTACCATCTTGGCGCACCGCGCACCAAGTACCGCTAAGTACTGTTTGCTGTTCGCGGTGCGTGGCGCGGGTTGCCAGACCTCCTGCCCATAGCTGGCTGACTCTGTCTTGCAGAAACATTGCACATGTACATGGAATGAAAGGGTAGGAAGCCATTATTATTATTATTCATTCTTTTATTTATTGTTATTGCTATTGTAACACTGTTTAATGTGCTAAAGTCAACGGCCAGACTACTGGTCTACCTGCTAAGCACACATTGTGAATCTGTTTAATGCTTGTAGACACAAAGCCAAGCTTACTTGTGAATTGAGTGGAAAAGTATGGCGATATACTCTCACTCTCTAGTGAAAGAGGTTTATTGAAGAGGTGTACACTTGTGGTAAAATGGAAAAACTCCCTTAGACGCTGAAATCCGGCATGCCGGCAGTAAATGCTGCATTGTTCAAGGAGGGAGCCGCTTTGAACACAAAAAATCCAGTTGCAACACCGCTTACACCAAATACCCATTGTTCAAAAAAAAAAGTGGCATCTTGTTTAGGAGAGAAGAGAGTAGGAATTAAAAATAGGAACCGCTTGATGTTAAAGGTTCCTGATATCCGCTCATACTACAACTTAAATGTAGACATGGAGGAGGATTCTCGCCAAACACAACAGATCAAAAACAAATATCCGAAACATGATAAGCTCCTTGAATTGAATACTCAACTTGACATCGAAGTAGCTGCTATTAAAGCAAATGCTCAAGTGATGTACAGTGCAGGGGCTGAAAATATAAATCAGACACTACAATGGAGCATGAAAGCAAACGGTGTGAGAAGGATAGAGCGTATATACCTAAAATACTTGAATTGCTGAGAGCCCTCCTAAACCATGCTCAGTCGAGGCTCAACAGAGATTGAGAGAAGCCTACCAAAATCTACAAATCATAGGACAAGTAGATGAGGAAGCACTCAATTTTATGAACTTTAGCTCTGCCTCCACAAGTGAAGAGGAAGTTGTATTTGTACACTCAAACACAGGTGATTTAATGCAAGTGGATAACCTGTCCCCAATCCCGATGCAACTCCCTTGTAACACTAACATGCCGAGAGTAGAGGAGGAAAATATAACGGGTACATCAGTAAATCAAAAAACAAAAACCTCCCTAGACATGTCTGAATGTTCTGAAGAAGAAGCTTTTGTGAATTCACTCTCATTTGTTCCCCCAACTCCTAGGCAGCCTATGAGAGAGAAAAAAAACCTTTTTGGTGAAAAGCCTCGCACTTTATGGCTTGCTGAAAGTCATGCAGAAGAGGACCTAGGACAGGTGGAGAGCAATACAACTCTACTGGCAATGAATACAGCTTTGTTATCATTAGCCAAATTATATGAAGCCATTGACCAAATGCTAAACTATCAGACTATATTGTTGAACAAATTAACAAATCAAAAAAATAACTGCCAGGCAATGGGTGAACGGAGAGAGTGCGTTCAACAATACGAAATATTCAGACACTGTGAGACAAAAAACTCCTGAAACTCAGACCGAATCCACTCTTGATCAAAGGCCTAAGTTAGCTTTGCAGCTAAACAGTTTAACTTTGGTGGAGCAACCAGCATTGGTAGACCTGTAGAAGTGTCATAGCCACAATCACGGAATAGTGTAAAATGTAACACTGGTGAGCTGACTACAAATAAAATGCCCCCAGTAGCAACCAGTGAGGACACTACTCATGAGAAAACACAACATGAGGTTTCTAGTGTCCCACTCAAACTGGATGCTGCAAAACAGAACAAACAAGATAAATAGGGTCAATTTCTGACAAACAAGACAAAAAGGGAAATGACTGCTGCAAAGACTGGCAAAGGCAGAACTAAAAATAGAAGAATTCTGAAGATAATAAGTGTTGCAAAAGAAACCATTGAAAAACCAAAAGTTATTCAGGAAAACAGCGGTAATACAAGAACCTTGCCTGCAAGTGGTACAAACAAAATAACCCCAAGTTTATTTTACAAACCGTTAAGTGATTTAGTGGCTGTAGAATCAGCCATGAGAGAAAATGAAAGAGCCCAATCTCAGATACCTCCCATTATTGAAGTGACAGACTCATGGCCGAGTGGATTAACTGAGGCTCAAATGAGAGAGGAAATAAGCAAAACGGTTGAAAACTACATGGCTAATAGGTTAAAGGAAACCACGGAAACTGGTCCAAACAAGAGGGAACAAAATATCATGCCACAATGTTCGCTGATGAGAGGCTCTGAATCTAACATGACAGCACAAAGTAGAGAGTCAATGGAAACTGCCAGCATGAGGAAAACCGTGCAATGGCAAAAGAACATGAGTATGACCAAAGATCATATATTCAAGTTGAGAGCAGTGACCCAAAAGAACAGCCATTGCTTCATACTGGAATGCAGAGATCACCCATTCCAGCAATTTGATTTGAATCAATCAAGTGTCATAAACATCTCCAAGGAGCTATCCCAACTAAAGAATATAACAACATCTGATATCAATAGAGTTGAATTCCTGGACGATCAAGACCTGTCACATTCTCGAATTTCTGTTCACTCAACCATTCTTGCAGACATAATGTGACAGGCAAGGGACGCTCTCTTCCATATGGGCTTTAATTTATATCAAGATGACCCTCAAACAAACAAAGAAATCATGCCAAGCTCCAAGAAATGGAGTCCACGTGTCTATGGCTCCAACTCCACTGGTTTAAATGAGGGAAGATGCAATTCGTTGATCCGTTCGTAACAACCCACAACAAAAGAAAAATTCCAACTCACATGTTGGAACACTTGTGGATTTAAGCACTTTACGAACACTGCAAGCACCGAACTTTATGGAAGTGACATAGTGGTTTTGCAGGAAACCTGGATGGTGGAAGCCCCCATCTGGGATGGATATGAAATATTTTTACAGCCAGCCTTATGCCTGCCCCGTGGTAGACCAATGGCAGGCCTCTTAATAGCAGTAAAGAGATCAAGGGGTTTTAAAGTATCAATGTATGACTCCAACACCCCTTTCATTCAAACCATCAAGTTGAGTAGTAGTTCACACCTACTCTTAATTGTTAATATCTATTGGGGAAAGTCACATTTGACACCTGATTGCTTTTTTGACCTACTACAAGAGGTTTTCGATAAGATTGCCAAGGAAAATAATGTTGACTATGTAATGGTTATGGGTGATCTTAACCTACATCTGTTGAATAAGGGCAAAAGGGCAACAACGGTTGAAGAGAGAAGATGGTTCACAGTCATGGAAAATATGCAGTTATTCATTCTAAATGGGTCAGTTGGGCGGGACATGCAGGCTGCCAGTACGTGGCGTAATGGTCCATTTGAAGCAATAATAGACTATATATTTGTAAATACAACAATGCTGAATGCAATCCAATCCATGACTATAAAAGCAAAAAGGAAAAGTGATCACAGTCAACTCTGTCTAACCTGGGAACATGAGGAAAATCAGTGCGAAAGTGATTGTCCCGCCTTGTCATGCCTGTTGGACATATCTCTGGACCCGGAACGACCTCTCCATACAGAATGAGTTACGCCCATAGAACCACTAGACCATTCTACTCAAAATGGAGGTTGTTCGATGCATTGCCCGGAAAACGACGTCTGCATTTTTCACGTTGTTAAAATTCACGTGACTTAGTTCCGTCACGTGTATCACGGCAGTGCGTACATAAGCAGCGTAGAAACTCCGATCGCTGCTTCTGATTAAGTCAATTTTGGCATTTTGTAGCTGAACTCCGGACCTGCGTTCTCGCATTCCCTTCAGCAACTTCTTTGGCCTTTTTTGTGCGTGTTTTCCTCCACACGCTAACTCCTGTCTGCAAGCGCGGCTGTCCTGAGCTGCGTGTATCCTGTTCGCGTGCCAAATCTCCACGCGGACGCTGTCTGCAAATCCGGCTCTCCTGAGCTGCGTGAATCCTGTTCGCGTGCCAAATCTCCACGCGGACGCTGTCTGCAAGCACGGCTGTCCTGAGCTGCGTGTTTCCTGTTTGCGTGCCAAATCTCCACGCGGACTCTGTCTGCAAGCGCGGCTGTCCTGAGCTGCGTGTATCCTGTTCGCGTGTTAAATCTCCACGCGGATGCTGTCTGAAAGCGCGGCTGTCCTGAGCTGCGTGAATCCTGTTCGCTTGCCAAATCTCCACGCGGACGCTGTCTGCAAGTGCGGCTGTCCTGAGCTGCGTGTATCCTGTTCGCGTGCCAAATCTCCACGCGGACGCTGTCTGCAAACGCGGCTGTCCTGAGCTGCGTGTATCCTGTTCGCGTGCTAAATCTCTACACGCGGACGCTGTTTTCAAGCACGGCTATCCTGGGCTGCGTTTATCCAGTTCGCGTGCTAAATCTCCACACGTAAACGCTGTCTCCAAGCGCTGCTGGCCTGGCTGCGTGTATGCTATCGCGTGCAATCCTGCACGTGGTTTTCTGAACTACTTTGAACCTTTTTGTTCTTTGTGGGAAAGGAAGTATTTCATGAACTATTGGAAAGTGATTGTGCACAGTACTTTGGACGCTATCCTGTGGTGCACCAACCTGGTATCTAGCGAGAGCCTCGTGCCATTCGGGATAAGTCTCTCTTACTAATCTTCCCTTCCTTTGTCGTTTGTTCAACTCCTAGTTTTCTTCAAGAAACTTTTGTGGATTACTTCAGTTTTGCCATAAGGTCAGTGTCTGAATTAATGATAATACTGTGTTATCTTAGTAATTCGACTGGGACAGTTTCTTATGATACTTTATCTATCCTAGGCATACTTCCTACACAAGTCCCACGCCCTTTAAAGTGATCCATCTCTCTGCCTGTTTCATTCAGTCAGAGAGTTGTATCATTTGGAAGGTCTAAATTGACCTACCTACAATCAAGTCGAGTGAAAATAGGATCCGGAAGAGCCCTACCGAATTGTATCCTTTTTTGGTTACCGTATCCTTTTCAATTGATACATTGGTGATTTATGACACACCTATAAAGGTGCCATAACCGCAAGTAACAGGAGGAATAGAATTAAATGGTCTAATGCCTCTCTACAGGATTTTGACAAACATTTATCCATGTGTCCAGGGTTAGATTACGTCACAACGATGCAAAAATATATATAAGCAAGAAACAGTTCTCAAGGACATGGTTACAAACACACTCACGTATTTGATAATGATGTCAAAATGAAAAAAGCTGACATGAGGAAGCAGATACGCTCATTACACTGTTTAACACTGCAAGAGAAACTGTCTCAAATAAAACATATACGGACAGTCTATAAAAATTGGATAAGAGGAAGAAAGGCGCTACGCTATCAAAGGGACAGCGAGGACATGTTAAAAAGAATAGCCTCGAAATCCTCTGCTGATATTTGGAAGGTTTTGCATAAAGCCACTTATAAAGATCATACTTCTGTGCAACTTAATTCCATCTCTGCCAAAATTTGGTGCAAGTATTTTTTTAAAATATATCAGATGCCAATATTAACCCATCATATGCCCCTTATGGGTGTAAACTGGGATCATAATATAAAATCTGATCAAGAGGATATCATATATTATATTTCAAAATTGAGCTCCTCAAGGGCTCGGGCCCGGATGGGCTCGATAATAAAATGATCAAAGAAGAAGTAGAAGTCTGGTCTTTAATATTAATGAAAATATTTGCAGAAGTGATGCGTTCCGGGAAGTTACCCATGTCATGGAAAAAATCCATATTGATCCCGCTGTTTAAGAAGGGAGATAGACTTGACCCTGGTTCCTATAGGCCAATAGCCCTCCTCGATTGTCCGGGGAAAATATTTGCCTGCCTGCTCCTGTGTGAACTTAACAGCTGGTTAGACAGAGAGAACTTGAGGGACCCGTGGCAGATGGGTTTTCTCAAGGGCCTGGGCACAGCCATTAACCTACTAACGATAAATGCCATCATTGCAAATCATTCAAGTAAGAATTTACCATGATATGTTGCATTTGTCGATTTTAAAACTGCATTTGATTCCATCCTGAGAGAGCTGCTCTTTATGAAGCTGATGAGAAACAATTGCCCCTGGAACATCTTGAAGTGGATCATTGAGCTTCATCAAGTTACCTCACTCCAGATAAGATGAAACAGTGATGGACTGCTGACAGACCCCATTAAAACATCGAGAGGTCTTAAGCAAGGTTGTATACTTGCTTCAGCAATCTTTAATTTCTTCATTTTCGACATGGGCAAAGAATTTCTCAATATCACAACTGACTCCCCGAAGCTACGCCAACATGAGATCAAATGGCTTCCATATGCTGACGACCTCCTTTTACTATCTAAGACACCGATGGGGTTACGCAATATTCTCCAAGTATTGGAGAAATATGCCAAAACCAATGGGATGGTCATAAACAACAAAAAAACTAAGGTGATACAGTTTGGAAATTCCCAACAAAGAAACAAAAAATATAAGTGGACGTTAGACAATGAACCGCTTGAATCGGTGTGGGAATATACTTATTTGGGAGTGAATATCAATAACAACCCAAAAGACATCCCATATCAAACCACTGTATTGTTGAAATGGAATAGTCTAACCTCACAATCCAGAATCATCAGTGGCAAGTATTGCAAATTCACCATTGCGCCTTTGCTAACATACTACAAGCAAAAGGCCCTCCCAATACTACTATACGGGGCTGAAACAAGAGCATACAAACCATGCAACTATTGGGATAAGAAAGAGGGGGCCTACTGGAGAAGCCTTTTAAAGCTTCCTAGATCTACACCTGTAGCCCTCATAAGACACGAACTAGGGCTTATATCAATACAAGCCACCTATAAATGGTAAACATGCAAGTTATACAGAAAATGTGCTCTGGAAAAGCATAACAATGGGCTGGTAAAGCAGTTAGCAAACTATGTGAGGGAGTCAGGGGACAGATTCTCTAAGCAATGGACAGCACAAGCACAGAGATTCATGCGAGAGGCAGACATAGGGGATGAGCTTCTGCTTCAAAATCCTGACAAAGCAAAACAAAAAATATGGGAAATTGATTGGATCAGGACCAGGGAACTATGCCAAGCGTACAAATGGTTTAAGCAAAATCAGTTTGCCCTGAAACCCTTTGGCTCCCCCGAAGAGCACCTTTTAAAATATCCCAATGTCATGCTTCGAGCAGGACTTCTGGGCTTGAGGCTAAACCAGTGGAAAACCAAAGAGGTCACATCTAAATGGTTTGTTACTGTTGAAGGAAGCAGTTTATGTTGATTTTGCAATAATCATGAGTAGTCTTTGGAACATCTGACCACTGTGTGCGTAGAATTGGCATGTTTGAGAACAAAATATTTCAAAAACCTCTTTAAACATCTATTACACATGGATTCGAAAAAACTGTGGAAGTATATATTCCATGTGTATTCAAGAACAGTAGGTTACGCAACTATAAACTTCCTGAATGAATTGAAACTCGAAGCTGATGATGACCAAAAAGGCAAAGGTTAAAAGTGAAGTGCGCAAGTCTTGTGGTGAACCATCTGATATGTCAAGTTTGAAATCCATTTACATTTTGATCTTCCTGTAAGACAACTGTTAACTGTTTCTACCTTAGAATATGTTGTTCTTTTCTCATTTTTTTTATTTTTTTTTAAATTGTAGTTGTCGCTTGATTTTAGCGTCTACTTCACTGCTTGTTGCACACATTTCTTTTACATTTTTTTTTATTGAGAACTTTAATGAATGTACATGTAGAAGTGACTGACTTACATCAGGATAATTGAAATGTATTTGTCTGATATATCTGTATACATCTGTATTTTAAGCATGTGAGTAACAATGGAAATGAAGTATATGTATTTTGTATAGAAAGGTTGCATTTTTCAGCCAAATCAAATAAATAAAAAAAAGAAAAAAGTAAGAAAGGAATGATCAAAGACCATGAGAATGAAGTAAATACTGGAGGTGAAGTTGAAGGAATTGCTGGCCCAGGACCCATAGGGACTTGCTAAGAATGCACAGGGTTCAGGAATGAACACTCATAGCCACCATAGGAATTGCCAGTCCTCTGGAGACAGTGAGCTGCTGGGGGATGAAGATGAAAGGAAGAATGCCTCTGAGGAGGAGTAACTTGCAGGGTGACCTCACAGAGACGTCAGTCATGTGACGATAGAAGGTGACTGTTGAGTGGAAGATCATCACAGGCTATCCACAACCACAGGTTGGAGCAAGAATAGGGCCAAGAGAGGCTGGACAGAGAGTGTCATGGAAGGAGGGAGCAGGTGTGGTGACGAGGATTGCCTCTGTGTACAGCACATGGTTTGTATGCAGTCTGCATGACAACAAGCACATATCATTCCAACATCACATGGGTCACACATGGCAGGCAGTCATGACAATGTAGCCTGAACTGGCAGACAATCATAACACATCACCCAAGCAACATACACATGGCCTGTACACACACGCATCACCACTCATTGGACATTCCCTCATACATTGGCAGGTCTCCCACTCCTTGGATCTGCTCGACTGCAATTAAATCACTAGTGATCTCCTCATGTCCAGTGAGTTCATCGTCCTCTGGTGGTGACCCACTGCCAGTCACCAGAGTAGAGGCAAACTTTGCAGCCAGCTTGTCTTTTGCTCGGTGTCGGAGGTCATTCCAACGCTTCACAACATCACCAGCTGTGCGCCTCTCATAGCCCAAAGCGCTAATATGGTCCGCGAGGCACTGTCAGTGGGTCATACGCCGAGCAGGTTCATGTGTGCTCCCTGCCTGCACTAGCATGTCACAGCCGTGTTCCAACATGTAGTCCACAAGCATGTCCAGTTCCTCATCACAGAAACTCCTCTTTCTCGAACAGTGGGACTCCTGTGCCGTGTCTGGGGTCTTAGCCTGTACCGCTGGAGCATGCTTCTGCTTCTTGTGAGGTGGTGCACACCCTGAGTGGCTTGTACCGCTCTGGTCAGTAGGGGCTGGAGTGCAGGTGGACTGGCCTATGGAATCAGCCACCAATGTAACTACAGAAGATCAGCTTCTGCGCCACACGTGTCTTGGCCTTAGTGACAAGGGACTTCGCCCCTGAGTCACACTGGGCCGGGGCCAATCCAGTCCTGGCTGGGTGACCCTGAGCAAGGGTGCCAGTTGCTACAGCTGCCCCTGCAGCATCAAGACCCTGGCCGGTGTGAACAGCAGATGACACCGCTGCTCCAGATCTCTGGGTGCCGGTCCCTGGAACTTGCACCGCATGTGTCTTGGCCTTCGGGACATGGAAATCGGCCATTGGGTCACCCTGTCCCTGTGCCGGGACCACTACAGTCCGGGCTGGCTGACCCTGAGCCTGGGTAGTGGTAGCCGCAACTGCCCCTGTAGCTTCCACACCCTGGCTGCTCTGGACAGCAGATGGAACTGCTTGTCCGGGACCACGGGTGCTGGGTATGTCAGCAGCTGCTGCATCTCCCTGCCCCGGTTGGGTGGGGGGCATAGTTCTGCCTGCATGGTCCTGGGATCGTATCTCTCCAGCCTTGAAATCCCTTCATTGGCTCCCAGTGGATGCAAGGATTAAATTTAAAACCCTCTGCATTGTCCACAAGGCTTTCTGGGGCCTGGGTCCAATATATCTTCAACTATCCCTCCGTAAATACCTCCCCTCTCGAGCCCTTCGCTCCTCTACTTCTAACTCCCTCAGGGTTAGTCGTTTTGCAAAAAAACGAGCTGGGGGTAGATCCCTGTCTTCGGCTGGTGCCTCCCTTTGGAACAGCCTCCCGGCCACCTTGAAACTTGAGGAAAAACATCTTTGGTTCCAGAAACTTCTCAAGACCTTCCTCTTTGCCTCTGCCTTTGCCCCCCTTCTCCCCTGTTGATCTGTTTCTTCTCATGGCATTGTGCACCTGGCCACCCTCTGTTCTTTCGGGCCCAGATATCTGCTCACCCTGCCACCCTCCTGCACTGCCTCCAGGCACCATCTGCACTAGGGTTCTGTATCTGTACCCATACAGTCCCTCTCCCAGGTTTCATCTGCACTTCTCAGATATACTTTTCTGACTAACTTTCACCTGCCACTTGCTGGCTGCACTACAATGGTTTAAAGCCCTTATTTATTATTTATTATTTTTAATATTTATTTGATTTTCTCTCGTCTGCTTCGCACTTTTCCCCCATTTTCCTTTCTCATGCATTTGAGCTTTCTTAAATGTCACTGGGCCTAGTAAGATTGCTGTTTTTTCTGTTTTTTCTCTCCTTTGTTCCCCTCCCATTTTGCCTGGTCGCGCTCTGAAACACTTGTGTACGAGCGTGATATAAATAAAACATCATTTCATTTTCATTTCATTTTATATCATTTCATTTCATTTGGACACCTTGCCCACGTGGACCACCTTGGCCACCCTGGTGACGTCGCCCACCTTGGCCACCTTGGCCACCCTGGACACGTCGCCCACCTTGGCCAACCTGGACACGTCGCCCACCTTGGCCACCTCTGGCAAGTCGCCCACCTTTGCCTCCCTTCCCACTTGTTGCCCTCCCAGTCATGGCATTGATGGACTAGCGCAATGGGAGGTGTAGCCAACAATTGTCCTGGGCAATTGGAGTGAGGGGGCAGGGTATGTGATGGAAAACGTACCACTGTGCTCCAGAAAGGCTCTATGTGACCTCTGGTGAAAAAATACCGGGTCCCGCCACGCCCAGGCACCCCAAAAACAAAAATCAATGTGTATGCGACTGCTCGGTAGCCCACGTGTGAGTAAAACACATCCTGCAATACGCTGTGTCACCCAGCAACACAAAAAATGCATAGGCGAGGAACACGTAGGCTACTATGAACTCAAAAATGGGGTACGCGACACAAAGGGGCAACCACAGTGGGAAAAATGCATGCACGACTCACCTTCTGTCTCGTAGAATGAAAAAAATCACGCGTGCGCGTAGGCAACTCCCCTCCCAAAACAAGAAGTACGCACTGCCATAGTATTGAACTATTCGCGTGTGAACCCACAAATATATGAAGTTCACACGTCCGTCCCCACGAAAAGCACATACAGTGCACTGTTGTCCTATGCAGACCTTTAACCCGATACTGAACGGCAACGCCCAACGTCCAGCGAGTGTCTTGTAACTTACGCGCTTAGGGCCTTTCCTCTGATTACACGCTAACACGCTGTTTCCGCACGTGCGGAGTCACTCTGTTTCCAGCCGGCCACGCAAAAGAACACGGAAAACCCACGCTCCTGCCTACAAGGCCATTTAACTGGCTCCAACTTCCCGAGCTGCCTCCTACGAGCCATCTGCTGCTGCTAGCCCACTCTGTGTGCCTGCTGCCCACATGCCCTGCAGTTTGGTGCCTGCTCATCAGCCATTGCCAGTGATCCTGTTGTTGTGACCACCTCTGCTGATCCTGTAGACTCCCAACTGCCATACCACCGCTCCACAGCCCAGACCCAGGACCACCTTGCCCACCCACACCGGCCTCGGGTGTTGCCATGTCTGACACCACACCATCTAATGCAAGTGGCAACCCCCAGCAGAGAGGCAGAGGGCTGTCGGCTTCTCACCCAGGGAAGTTGGCATCCTGGTGGAGCAAGTCCTGAGGCATCATGATGCCCTCTTCCACGGCCCATCGCAAGTCGGTAATGAAGGACGGAAGAAGATCTGGGGGGACATCGTGGGTACCATCAACAAGAAGGGGGTGGCATCCGCGACTACCATCATGTCCACAAGCTCTGGGAAGACTTCAAGTCCAGGACCCACAACAAGGCTCGACGCCTCCTCAAGGCAGTTGATGATCGAGCGAGGCGCCGGGGCCAGTTGACCACCGACGTGATGAGGGTCCTGGAGTGCTTCTACCCAGGGTTGTACCCCAAGGTCTTGGAGTTGGTGCTCTATCTGGAGTCGACTGGTGTGTTCATGTTCACCCTAGTGCATGTGCATGTTGACGTGTCGCTGGAGTGTGCAACTTGGCCTTATGTTTGGCATGCATCCTCTACAGATGTCTGTGTGCATGTCCCTGACAGTGATGCATGTGAGTCCATTCAAGCGTGTACCACATCAATGGTGTCTGTGTTGCAATGCGTGAAGCGCACCGGCATGTAACGATGCACACATGTTTGCATACCTGTGTCTGGTCTGGGGCATGCGAGAGGTGTGACACATGGGTGCTTATGTCACCATTATGGACATGCATGGTGTACATATGCGTGTGTCTGAGTAGTAATTGTGTGTGACTGCCCAACACTCTGCACGTTTGTTACTTGAGTTCTTGATTTGTGATTGCCTCCCGCTACCAATTTGCCCTCGAGTGCACTGTGACGTGATAGCTCCAAAGCCTGCCTCAGTACTGTCAGGTGATGTGTGTGAATCAGATGTGTATATCCCATGATGTGTGTGATCTGACTACACAATTATGATCTTGTGTCAGTGCCTTGTCCATGGATGTGAATGTCTGTTGTGAATGACAGACATGTTTGTGAATGTGTGTGAATGGCACTTCCCTGTGTGTATTGGAGGGTGATGATGGTTGTGACCTTTGACAGTGCCACTGATGTATATTTGCATTGTGACAAACACACATACCCACTTATGTTCAGTAGCCTGATGTTTGTGTTCTATGTTTCCCTATCCACAGCAACAATGGAAGAAGAGGGCGGAGAAGGCGCTGTGGAGCACCGCAGCAGGGATGCCGCCACCAGGCACAGACGCAGGGCCCAGTCCTCCTCCCAGGTACTGTTATCTTCCGGTAGCGAGGAGAGTGGTGCCGCGTCCACGACAACTGCCGCAGCTGCTGAGGGGAGGCCCAAGAGGGTGAAGTTGGTTGTGGGCACCTCGGCAGTGGAAGGGACAGGTTTGCCCACACAGGGGCAGTCCGATGCGGAAGCCAGTGGGGAGTCATCCAGGTTGGTGGTGGTGGAGGAGGCCACATCAGCCCAGCCCATGGGGCCCGGCAGGGGTGATGAGGTAGGTGTGACTGGTGCATTCCAGGATCAGGGGCCGGAGGCAGTGCAGGTCACTGTGGAGGGGCCTGTGACTGATCTTGTCCCTGGAACTGCGACTGCACCAGTATGCACCTGCGGGCATGCCTCAGGCCAGACCCATCCGCATGTGGCGGATGTATCCACGCAAATAGATCTTCCACTACCTGCGGATGAAGCAATTTGTGACAGGGTGGAACCGTTGCTAGCCGGTATTGCGAGGCGTACAGCCAGCATTCGTGATGATGTGCAGGCTTCCAATCGGGGGCTTGCACATCATCAAGATGAGGTCTGTTGCCTCATTGACTGGCTAGCTCAGTTCCTGATCATGAATCTGGTACGTGTGCTGGCCACTGCTGCAGCCCCCCCTTGTCCTTTTCCTCCTCTGTGCGTCAGTCGTCCTCCCTGCCGTCTTCTGCCCCAGATACCACCAGGGCCTCCTGTGTTCCTGTCCCAACCCCAGCAGCCCATCTGGTGGAGATCACATCCCTGCCACAGTCGGGAGTCGAAGGAGGATCAGCAGAGGTTGTCACCGCAGCGACAGGAGCTATGGCAATGGAGGAAGTGCAGGCACCAAGCAGCAGGGCACGTGCACGACGGCCCCAGGTGGTGTCATCATCCCGGAGGCTGTACTTGTGGCGCAGGCACCAGGCATTTTGGCAGCAGCAGGCTCAGGGTAGGATGCAACAGGACTCAGGCGTTCATCATCAGAGGGGCAGGTATGGGCCATCGGGCAGGAGGCAAACGTGGACCTTACGACAAGGATGTCTTCCGTGTTGGAGTGTTTGGTCCAGCAAATCGGGGCAGAGCGGCAGCGGGCACAGGGGGGGCACCTCACCATGGCCAGGGCAGAGAATTCACTGCATCGGTCAGAGAGTAGGGCAGAGGTCCTCGAGGAGACTAGCAGGGAGTTTGAGAGGAGCATGGAGGAGTCCCTGCAAGCCCTCGAGGGGGAAGTCGAGGCACGCCTACTGGAAGTGGACACAGTGTTTGATGAGGCCCTAGCGGAGACTATGAGAGAGCATGGTGAGGAGATGGACTAGCCGGCTGCCTTTGTATACAGTTCTTTAGGAGTAGGTTTCCTTTGTTTTTTCGTTTTATTTGGAATTCCTGGACGTTGCTCCGCATCTTGTATATAGTGATTTTTGTATTGTATTTTTAGGATTTTGCTACATGTTTTGGGACCATGGACCCTGGACCTTTGTAAATATTTGGATTTTAATTTGAACAGTTTTTTTAACCATGAAGGAATGGTTTTCACATGTTATGTGATTTCATTTGCACATACGTTAACGGACAAGGGCCACATTTTTGACTCTTTCATTTTTTACATCACATTGATTTTGGTTTTCACTTTCCTTTGGTTTTTGATTTGGTTCATGCATGTTTAATTTGTTGTTTTTACTGTGTGTGACCTAGATATATGTATTTTGATATAATGTTTTGACATTGAAATCGAAGTGGTATATGGTCTCAATGGTTTATTGCATGTTTCACTCCTCCATGACTCATTTGTGTGTCTCTGCTGTTCACCAATGTTGTTCATGTTTGTGCACATGCATGCATGTGTGATGTTAGGATTCACATGACATAGGGAGCATGACCAATGGACGGGTGTTGAGGTGCACCAGGGGGATGCAGCGTGTGGTGGCATTTTAGTTGGCATGTGCTGCGTGATTGTATGTTGGTCCAATGTGTTTTGGGGTGGGGGCTGGGGATATGTGGCGGGGCCTGCCTGCAGGATGCCGCCACTGGTTAGGGGGGGTGGGGACATGAGGCAGGGCCTGCCTGCAGGTTGCCGTCACAGGTGGGGACATGTGGCGGGGCATGCCTGCAGGTTGCTGTCTCTGGTGGGGGGTGAGGGGTGGGGACATGACGCGGGGCCTGCCTGCAGGTTGCCATGACTGGTGGGGGGTGGGGACATGAGGCGGGCCTGCCTGCAGGTTGCCATCACAGGTGGGGACATGAGGCGGGGCCTGCCTGCGGGGTATGGTCACGGGTGATGGGCTGGTCATTTGGTGTGGGCTGCCTGCGGGGTAGATTCACAGGTGATGGTGGGGGTCCCATGTGGTGTGGGCTGCCTGTGGTGTATGTTCACAGGTGATGGTGGTGTCCCATGTGGTGTGGGCAGCCTGCGGGTTATGTTCACAGGTGATGGTGGGGGCCCCATGTGGTGTGGGCTGCCTGCGGGGTATGTTCACAGGTGATGGTGAGGGCCCCATGTGGTGTGGGCTGCCTGCTGGGTATGTTCACAGGTGATGGTGGGGGCCCCATGTGATGTGGGCTGCCTGCGGGGTATGTTCACAGGTGAGGGTGGGGGTCCCATGTGGTGTTGGCTGCCTGTGGGGTATGGTCACGGGTGATGGGGGGACCATGTGGTATGGGCTGCCTTTGGGGTATGTTCACAGGTCTTGGTGGGGGTCCCATGTGGTGTGGGCTGCCTGTGGGGGTATGTTCAAAGGTGATGGTGGGGGTCCCATGTGGTGTGGGCTGCCTGCAGGGTATGGTCATGGGTGATGGTGGGGGTCCCATATGGTGTGGGTTGCCTGCGGGGTGTGGTCACGGGTGATGGGGTGGCCATGTGGTGTGGGCTGCCTGCAGGGTATGTTCACGGGTGATGGTGGAGATCCCATGTGGTGTGGGCTGCCTGCAGGGTGTGGTCCACAGGTGATGGGGGGGCCATGTGGTGTGGGCTGCCTGCGGGGTATGGTCCACTGTTGGGGTCTGGCTGTCCTGTGAGGAGGCGTCTGCTTCCAGGGGAGTTGTGCGTGTATCACGGGGTGCATGCAGGCCTTCCCACGTGATTTGGCTGGTGCGAGCAGGGTATGCGATTTCGCTGGGACACGGACGGGGTACGTGCGGGCCTTCCCATGTGATTTTGCTAATGCGAGTGGGGTACATGATTTTTCTGGGGTGCGGACGGGGTACGCACGGCCCTTCCCATGCGATTTGGCTGGTGCGGGCGGGGTTTGTGAGTTCAATGGGGTGCGGATGGGGTACGCGCGGGCCTTCCCACGCAATTTGGCTGGTGTGAGCGGGGTAAGCGATTTGGCTGGGGCGCAGAAGGGTTACGCACAGGCATTTTCATGCAATTTGGCTGGTGCGAGCAGGTTACGCTCTGATTTTTCAAACGATCACGATGGGGGGCTGTGTGCTTGGTCACGGATGGAGTGGGCCTTGTGCTGTATTGGGCATTTCACTGGCTTTTGCCTGCGCAAGGGGGTGTGTTGGGGGCGTTACTGGCACTGCTTGGTGTTCATTGCGCCATGGCTACTGATGCCTCGGAAAATGCATGAATACACGTGCCGCGCAATTGCTGGTTTGCGCCACAGCTGGTGCACGCGTGGCACATGCTCCTTTTTGGCGCGCGGCACTTGCTCTGCTTCTGCGCTGGATTCAATGAATTGGGCCCTAAATCGGAAGATTTATCAACATTTGTAAATGATGTTTTCATGATCGTGCATATACTCTGATATATAAGTTATAAATATTATCAGTAGGATATGGTTGTGCTGTATTTATCACAGTTCGTACAGTCAAGTGTGAAACGCATGAATTAATGTACAAACACACACACTTTAATATTGCGTCCATACTGTTTTGGAAAACATGTACACAATACATGTTGACATTTAAAGCATTACACAGTAATAGGTTTTGGATTTAACTGTTTTTAAAATTTAGTATTATGCAAGAAAAGCACAAGATGCAAATACTTTCAGTAAATTGTTTCTATCCTACAAACTTTCAGAATCGCACATGCAGTTTATTTTACAATGTAACTCAAAATAACAAAGAGAGCATGGACAGTTCACATTAGAAATACAATTTGACATTTTCATGGTGTGAGATATAGTGGCGTTGTGGTTAATGGAACTATGCCAGCAAGCATGAAATCTTCAGTTCGAATCCATGGAAAAGCATGAAGTATTGAGTTTGCATCAGCCATGGAGCCTCTTAATTTTATTTTTAAAGAAGGATTATAATTGGCGCTTTGTATTTTTATTTTTAAAAAGGAGGATTATAATTTGAAAAACGAAGAGACAGATTTACTGTGCACGTGAAACGTTTTTTGTGGCATGGCATGTGACACCTGCCAGTGGCACGTGTCACTTGTAGTGGTGACATGCAGTGTGTATATGACACATGCCATATTCGGCTGCTACTCCTACTGAGCATGAGTCTCTACACCTTATTTACATATCTAAATAATCGACAATACCACATTGCTTTGACGCTGCATAGCTTTCATATCATCAAACGTTTATCTGAGCTCTTTCCATCCGTTTTGGACAACGTGGGCCCTCCCACCGGTCTGGTAGGCTGGCCATAATAATCGGCAATGACAGAGAGAAGGGGCGCGGTTTCCCTTTCCCTCGGGCTCTCCTCTCCCCTTTCGTACCGCCTCCTGGTGTATGTCATTGCGAATGTCGGGCGGATGTCACTTCCGGTTCAGGGTTGGCACTCTCAGTGCAGGGCTTCAGATGCAACCTGATAGATAGCATCCCGAGCAGCCATGGCCGCCAAAGGTGAGTGACGGGATATCCCACGGGAGGAGTGGGGACACCCTTTCCTTCCCATGCCCACCTGGTGGGCTTCAGACAGTGCTGCTTAGGCTTTGCAGGTGAAAGACTAACTGCTGTTCAGTTGTTGCCAAATGTGTATGGGGTGCTAAGAAATGCATAGGGGCTGATAGCTCCTGTTCCTTAATGTGTGGAAGGAACTGTCTGTCGCCCCTGACAACCTTTAGGATTTCTGAACATAGAGATCACAATATAGCGCAGCTTCCCTCTTACCTGCCATTCACTGGGGCGTGAGCTACCTATTTGTGGAGGGGCAAACAGAGGCAGATAACGAACAATTAGAGACGTGTAGCGACTGTCCCGTGAGCGATCAAAAGTATGCTGTGACGTCGGGTGTGTTGTACCACGGCTTTCGTGTCCACTCATCATGAAACGCTCCTGGGACGCAACACGGAACCCGAGGTCTCCCACCATCAATACCTATCTCATGCCCTCTTGTTTGCACCGTAAACATACAATAATTTGATTTTATAGTGTGTGTCTCTGTGTCAACCAGCCCACAGTCCTGAACATATAGTTGTTTGCTATTTTTTATGTAGTTTTATTTGTGGCTGTTACAGGCTATTCCATTTAAGTTGTTTTGTACACCACCAGAATAACATATAAACTAAACTATTTTGGGCACGGTTAAAGTTGGGAAATTAAGTCGTTAAGGATAGGTATTTTGCACCACTGTTTCAATAGATCTAAATTTACCCTTTATATAATAGTCTTCATGTGGTTAGTTTTATGATGATTTTATAATATTGCATTGGAATTATAACAATTTCCATTTGTGTTTTGCGTATGTTTTCTTCACGGAGAGTACTATAAACGAGTAAATGTGCAATTATTCATCTGTACATAATGGATAATTGTTTTGATGTATTCTAAATTAATTTCTATAATGTTTATGCAAGGTTTGATATAAACCAATGCCACTCAATAAATACAATAGAGGTGTCGTGGTTTATAGTGATAATGTCGAAAAACATAATGTTGAAAAAAAAAATCTGTCTTTTTTTTGTTCGAATTGGGGGGGGTCCCCTCAACCCCCCCTTTTAAAAAAAAAAAAAAAAAAAAAAAAAAAAAAAAAAGTGTTTTAACTTTCTTTATTTTTTATTTACATGTTTTTTTGGGTTCCGCGAGTAGTAAAAAAAAAGCATTCGAATATATTTTTTTTTTTACCAAATGTTTTCGACATTATAACTGCACACTGTGTCTGTCTATAGTGAGTGAGATCACACGACCCCTGCTACCCAATTATGAGGCTTGGCAGGCCTCTAAGACATGTTGTAGGGGTGTGCAGACAGCACTCGGGACACCAGCCTTCTACTCCGCGCTCCGCACGTGCACTGATTAGTGCATGGCGTCATGCCCCATTTATTCAACATGTGGCCTGACCTCACATACCACATACGTAAGGTCGCTTAAGTAATCCTCACCACACTCCTCCTTTTCTATATGAGTGGAAAAAAAATAACGACATGTTGCATTTGAACAAACATAACCTTGGTCTTTGTCCTACGGTCATTACATAGTCCTGCAACCATGCTTGCGGCCTCCTCGATTCTCTTTGCGGAATCCTCCTTTCTTCTGACAGGTCGGGACCAGGGTCCACTATCAACTTTTTGCATCTCTTGAGTTTTCGAGGGGTCTCCATCCTCTTCACTCCCTAATGACCATTGGCCTTCCCTTCTTATCCTCCCAGGGGTATGCCTTTTGGTCCCCTTTTATAGGACTATCTGACTCAATTTTCCTAAAGAAACTCAAGTTTCTGGTCACAGTACTACGGCCATTGGCCGCAGTGATAATTGGTCGAGACTCATAAATCGGGGACATTTTGCCTTCAGCATTTCAGCAGAACCGTATCCCTCAATGTTAGGTCATAGACCTTCCGACCTCTCTGGGCTTTCTTGCTCTCTGATCCGCTGCTGTTGCCTGATCATCAATCTCTCCTGGGACCTGGTGTTCCATGTCAGTTATCAGCCTCGGGGCATGTGTTGAACAATGCTTCTGCCGGGGGCATTCCAGTAGTGCAATGCATGGTGGTGCAGTACTTTCTCAGAAATTGGTATAGCGCTCTTCAGAGGCAAGATCCATGGGCAATTCTGAAGACTTTTTTCACTGTCTTCATGAACCTCTCTGCCTCTCCATTTGCCCTTGACCATATGGGCGTTATTTTACTATGGCGAACGCCGCACTCCCGCATGAATGCAGCAAGAACCTCACTCTGGAACAGAGGTCCATTAACAGAGCATACCCCCCTCTGGCAGCCCGTGTGTCCCAAAGATTTTCTCCAATACCTGTAGCACATCTGATAACGCTGTGGAAGGGATACACTCGACTTTAGGAAACCGAGACCATTAATCAATTGCAAGTGTGTACATCTTCATATGGACCCAAAATCGACATGCACCACCTCCCATGGCTTGGAGCTACGCGGCATGGATTAAATCCTCAGTTCCCTGTTCGCCAGGGCAGACACTTGACAAAAGACACTCTTTCATGAAGTCATCAACTCTTCTAGTCCAGGAAACCACACTTTAATGCACAATCAAGATTTCATTTGAGCTGATTCCTGGTCCCCGTGGTGGGCTAGCTCAATCATCCTGGGGATCAATTGGGAAGGGATCACAATCTTTAATCTTCTCAGTTCCAATCCATTATCCATGAATGCGAGTTTGCCCTCACCCTTACAGAGTTGTTTGTGTCTTACATCTGTCTCTGTCCTTTAGTCTAGAACACCATCTCCAGTCTCCGCCAGTGATGGCATCTTTCAGAATGCTGAAAAAAATCAACTTTCTCTGACCCCTCTCTCAGTTCTCCTATTGACATCGAGCTAGGCAGGCCGCCTCTGTGACTAGAAGTATAAAATCCTCTGTATCAGCTGCCTCTTCTTCTGAGGTCACTTCACCTTGTGGGGGATTTCTTGACAAATAGTCTGCTGCATTGTTATTACCTGGGCGAAATATAAGACTCCTGTTATATTCTAGCGGTGACAGCGTTCATTCTCGATCCTTGCTGGCGGTTTAGAAGAGGAACCCAGCATGATCAGGATCAATGGTTTGTGATCAGTTACAACGGTTACAGGCCTCCCATAGATATACAAATGAAAATGCCTGAAACCCCACAGCACTGCTAATGCATCTCTCTCAATTTGCGAATACCTCTGTTCAGCTGCGGATAACGCTCTGCTAGCAAAAGCCACCGGTCTTACATGGCCATTTGTCCGATTGAGTGAGCACCGCCCCAAGCCAAATAGAGATTGCCGCCCTTCCTCCCCAGTTTCCCCCAATCTGGTAGAAGTTCACTGGGAGTGTCCCGTTGCAAATGTTGTCCAGAGGTAACAGGCTTGGAAGCCGCGGTTTGTGTGTTTGAGCAGGGACGTCTCGATCATATTCAGGGGCTCACACATCAGTGAAGCAGTGCAAAAGGCCTTCTGTGGCCGCTGACCTTTTCTGCCACAAGGATGTCCCATATCTTGACCCACCACAAGGATATGAACAGGCCCCCTTGAGATTTCGAAGACCAGGTGATCGTGATCCTCCCCGCTAGGAGAAGCTGGGTAATAAGTTTAGCTGTCGTCCCACATCTTGAGTAGACCCCCCAACCCACTAACCAGAGAAGCCAAGAGCATCACTTCAGGTTTTAACCTGGGTGATGGCATCAATCAGGGTGAGTACTTCCTCCCACCACATATGTAAGTGCCTTGGCTCCCACAGTTTGGCCAGCACTGTGGGTCCAACGCATTCTGAATGTGGTGAAGCCGCACTGGGGGACAGTACCAACAAAGAAGCAGTTTAAGAGCACATTCTTTGTTCGTCACACAGGTTGAGGAGGAGTATCTTTTCGCCCAGATGTCCACCCAAGTCTGGTCCTCAATTGAGCACCCGATGTCCTTTTCCCATTGTGTCATGTATGCAGGGCAAAGAGTCAGCATGTCCTCCTGCAGTAACTTGTATATCTTGGAAACATCCCCCCCCCCATTTAGTCCCTCCTGCAAAGTGAGTTCAATGGGGCTGAGGTCACATACGGCCTTCTGACGGACCTGTGGGTGCGTGTACCAATAAGAGTTGGGTGTAGGAGAATCTGTCGCTTTCGGTAAGCTGAAATGTCCCCTTACAGTTCTCGAAGGTGCATGGCTGGCCTTTGTCAAATAGCTGCGCCAAGGTTTGCCACCCGCCCCTCATATAGTTTTTAAAGTTTGTAGGGTGCATGCCTGGCGTAAAGACTGGGTTATAGAAGATCGGGGGTGCGGACCCAATCCTGTTGGGATGCCCTTTGACTTCATGGCCCAGTCACAGATTCTCACTGTGGATTTTGTGGTGGAATGTATTAGGGGTGTCACGGTATTAGTTTTATGATGGTACAATAACCTTATTGCCAAATGACGGTATATCATGGTTATCGCGGTATAGCAGGTGGAGTTAACTAATCTTAACAAATATTTTCTAAAAGGTCATAAATTGTCAGATTTATCATCACAAACACAACCAGGCACCCAGGGTCAGAATTGGGCTTTTCAACATACTTTCCACTGAAATGCCACCCCGTGCTTCCACCAAGCACAAACACACATGTGGAGAGGAGGAGGGGGGGCAGCCCTGCTGCGACTGGCAAAGCAAACTGAATAGCTTTTCTTAAGTGGTCCTTTAGACTTTTAGCTCCCCCACTGGCTACTGGTGAAGATGAACATGTTGCCATCTTGATAACCTGCATGCCACAGATCATTGGAGCCTGATGGTAGTATACGCTTGTGCGCATACACACACACACACACACACACACACACACACACACGCACTCTCTCTTTACGTTACAGCCTTTAGTTTACTTGTGGGCCAAAAGGTGTTCAGTAATCACGGACATGTTACCCTTTGGTATGGCAGCAGGGAATACCCTCAGAGATGAGTACATTTTTCAGTGTGACTTATTATATGTAAATTCAATGATGGAATCAGGGAAATCCCCCATTGTCATATGTTTAGAAAACATTATCCATTATAAATATATAAACCCCAAAGCCGCCAACCCAAAGTAAACCCTTTTCCTTCTTGGCACTGTATTTATTCTTCCTATTGCTAACATATTGATTTTGTGTCAGGCACGTGTGGTTTATGGAATGGCATTAAAAACTGCTCCAACTGAAACTACTTGGCAGACGGCACATCCAACGGTGCAAGACCAAGACTGCGCAGCACTTGCTTACTGCAGCCTTTCCAAATCAGATTGAAAAGCACACTTAACGGTATGAACGGTATACCGGTATAAACAATGTGACGGTTATTATTGTTCAATTAAGTGGTTCACGGTATACCGTTACATCCCTAGAATGTATGCCAGGCAAGTGTTTTCATGTGGAGTGGGGGATATGTGGGAGGGAGCAGAGGGGCAGTGGCAGTCTTGAATGTTCAATCGCTGCCCATTTTGGGAGGTCTGCCGGGGAGAGCCATGCCTGGAAGCGTGTTGTGCAGCTACATCATATTTGTTCAGGCTAGGGACCAATAATCCACCCAAGCGAGCGTTGCTCATCATTACCCTTTTAGGGATCCTTGCTTTCTTACCCCTCCATATTAACTGTAACATGTTTTGTTGTAGGTGAAGGGGGGGGGGGGTGTAACTGGAGACAACCACGGGAGAGTGGAACAGAAGTATGGGACCCTCGGGAGAAGGTTCATTTTACAGGCCGTGATCCTCCCCATTAACAAAATCTCTTGGGTGGCCCAGCTCTTCAGGTTGGACCCTAGTTCTTTAAAGAGGGGGGCATGGGGGAAGAATTTGCTGCATATACCTCACCCGGGAGGGCCGGAATGGGCACCCCTAAGTAATCCATGGATTTCTCATTGCAGTGAATTGGGCATTAGGGGCGGAGGGCACCTATCTCCTCTGAGGTCAAACCCACTCCCAAGGCCGATGATTTGTGATAATTAATAGCGAATCCCGCTACCCTGCCAAACCTCTGTAGTTCTGAGAGGGGTGGATGTTAAAGTGAGTAGGACATTGTCCGCCTAGAGGGAAAGCTTATGGTGCGTCTGGCCCACCTGGACCCCTTCAATAGCAGAGTTGTTTCAAATTCGTTGGGCCAAGTGTTTCATTGCCAGGGCGTAATGCAATGGAGATAGAGGGCACCCCGGCCTAGTCCCACAAGTTGGTGAAATGAGCACCCTCTGTCCCTGGATAACCCACAAAGTAGTTTTCGGCTCCGCTATAGTTGGCTAGAACCATCCGTTGAAAAAGTGGGCCCAACTGAAAGGCACCAAGAGTTAAATTTAGGATGGACCAGTCCACTGTGTCAAAAGCTTTGGTTGCGTCTAAAGCCAGCAGCGCCATTTTCCGCCGGTCTGAGACTGCCACCAACACCAGGTTCAGGGTCCACTGAATGTTATCTCCTGTGGTTTGGCCCCTCATGAAGCTGGTTTGATCAGTCACTTATTTTGGGTAGACCCAAGGACAGGCGGTTGCCCAAGACTTTAGAATAGATGTTGGCTGTTTTATTTTGCCAATTTCTTAACCAGGAATGTATTTGCTTTATTTTTTGACATAGTGTCCTTGTTTGGTTCGGACTGGGCTGTTTCTTCAGCATAGTGGGCTTCTAATTTGTTTCAGGCCACCTGCAGGAAACGGTGTGCTTTAGGAGGCCACCCCTTTTTATGTCTACCTTCTGCTTCAATTATTTCCCTCTCTAACCAGGCTTTGGCCTCCCGCCTCCGCTTCCGATAGGCAGAGGCATAGGCTACGAATTCTCCTCTAATCACAGACTTTATGGCATCCCATGTGATTATTCTGTGGGGTTTTCCTGGAAGTAGTACCAACTGGCTTTAGTGATTGCATCCCTAAGAGCCATGTAATTCAGGATTAGGGTCATAAAGGCTCCATTGCGGTCTGGGGGAGGTTTTGAGTTGTGGCCTCGGAATTTCAAGAGAACTGGAGCGTGATCAGTCAATATCCTTGGTTTTTTGGCACCTCATCGACGTAGGACATGAGTTGGGGGCGGGGGATGCCAGTAGTAAGTCTATTCGGGAGGCAGTTCGATGTAAATGCGAGAAGAAGGTAGTCTTTCTCTCCTTGGTGTAATACTCTCCACGTGTCAACGACCCCCAAGGCTTTGAATAGGTGAAGGAGACCCGGAGCAACATTGAAGTCTATCGGTGGGTCTGGGACCGCATTAGAGTCTCCCCCCAATGACGACTTGACCCTTGAGAAAGGGGAGAAGCTTAGATTACAGTTCCAGGAGAAAGACTTTGGTGGAGGTGTAAACAGAGATCAGTGTACATAGTTGGCCAAATAACATACCTTTGATCCCTGTCTATTAGCCCTCTGAGCTGTAGAGCGTTTCCAGTTCCCTGATTGCCACCCCCTTTTCAAGGACAATTGCTGTGCCGCCTTTTTTGGACCCACTGGAGGCCAGATATTGAATTGGAAAATTATTGTTCCGAAGGCGGCCTCTGCAAAAATACCACTGAGCCGTTGAGGTCCTGCAGGTATTGACGTGTGGATCTGCGTTTGGCTGGAGCATTTAGGCTTTTCATGTTGAGCGATATGAAGTTCAATTCCTGATTGGGGGGGTGGGGTAGAGGCATCGCCAAAGAGATTAATTCTGCAGTGGGAGGGGGAGGATCCAGATGGGTCTCATCCGCCATCTAATCCTGATCCTGCCATTCTGCAACCAGATTTTTTACATATAACTCCAACTAGGAACCAGTAACCATAAAACAACAATAGGATTGGGCTCATTGCCCCGTTGGATTCTATGTGGGATCTTAGCCACGTTTTGGCATAGGCCATGTGAAGCCGGGTGGCTAGGTAAAATTCATTTCTAGTTTGTGCCTGCTTTACTGCAAGGTGGTTTTGCATCAGGAGGTTTCCGCTAATGGCTAGCCAGATGATATTCAGGTTTGTTGTGAGGGTAGTCTAGCTTTTCATTCTCTGGCTACATTCGCCCTGGTGTTGGGTTTAGGCAAGGGCATCTCTTTTCAGGGATGTAAGGGGGCTGGAGGGAGCTTGTGTCCGGGAGGGTGCCTGCTATCCAGGGCTCTGATGGTGTGGGTTGTGTCCTCTAGCACAAACTGTAGAGTGGCGGGGAACAGCCAGTGGTATTTGACCCTCTGATCCTGCAGAAAGGTGGTCAGCGGTCTGAGCATTCTGCTCTGTACCATGGCTGTAGCTGGGTCCTGAAAGATTTGGAGCTACATCCCTCTGGAAAGTCTACTCTCTACGTGTTTGGCTAGCTGTGGGAATTTCTTGTTTGGCAGAGAAAAAGTGGACCCTTGTAATAACGTCTAGCGGAAGGTTCGAGGCTGCCCCTGCCGGCAGCCTATGAGTGCGGTCCATGAGCAACCTTGATTTATCAATATGCGGGGGGAGAGTTTGGAAGAGGTCCCTTATATATTAGTTTAGTGCTTGGTCTGAGATTAATGAGGGGACCCCTCTGATCCGTAGGTTGTTTCTAAGGGCTATGTTTTCCATATCCTCCGGCTTGTATTCCATTGTGTCGCTTCTACCCTCCAACATTTTAATCTTGCTCTGCAATTCCGCCACTGTCGCTGCCTGGTCCGTTGTTTGGTCTTCCACCTCACCCAGCATTTACTCTGCTTCCAGTACTTGTTGGTCCAGGTGGTCTAACTTAGATGAGATCTCTGCCATACAGTTGCAAAATTCTAGCTTCATTCCAGACATGAAGGACTGTATGTCCTCTTTCGTGGCTAGTTGTCCTCCCAGCAAGAAGTGGAGAAGAGGGTTGAGTCCTCGCCACGTCTAGTTTCTTCCCCTTTTCCATAGGTTGTAGTAGCGTTGCAATGTCTGCATTCTTTTGGGGTTTTGACATGGCTAATCTGCAGCTGGTGGTTTCCCTTTGTGCTGGTTGAGGTGTGGGGAGGGCAGTTCGATGGCCCTTCGGCAGGCCTTTGTGTATTCCAGCAAGGCGGATACTATGGAGTGGGGAGTGGATGACAGTCTCCTTCCCACTGCCACTCCTTCCCACTATTCCTCAGTTGGGGTCCCCTCCAGCACCCGCCAGCATTCATTTAGATGCGCTCCCAGTTTCACTCCCCTACCCTGCCACACATGGGTAATTTAGCTGTTCCTTCTGGGCAAGTGTCTTTGTTGTCCCTGGTGCAGTGATAGGGCATAGGGAGGCTGCACTCCGGATTCAGGGCTATGATTATGTGGCTACTCCAGGTGCCCAGTAGGGTCGGCTGTCCTTCAGTTGTCTCTGCCGCCGCACCTCCAACACAGGAGTTGGACAGAGAGGAACTTATCCCCCAGCACTCGATCGAAGGGAGGGGAGGAGGGGTCCCTCATCTATTAATGTCCTTTCAGTGACTTTTCAGCACCTGCCGGCTGCAGGCCGCCTCTGATGCCTTTGATGCAGGGCTCATCCTCATCACCGCTTTCCGATGCCCGTCCCGCACTGCAGCATTCCACCACTGTTGCCTTGCCCGGCAGAATCGCTGCCTCAGAGCCAACTCTCTCTGCGGGCGCACGCCGGAGCTGGAGAGGGAAGTCGGGTGGCAGAGATTTCATAGCTCGAGTGGCCGCCATCTTACTTGGGCTCTGCCATGGGTGCGACAGAGCCGTTCGTTTAAATACCTCGGCATCCAGCTGTTTCCCGGTGCCACTGCTCGCTGTGAATGCTCCCCCTCTATTTATGAGCGATGCCTGAGGTTTACAGGCATCTGCGATGTACCGAAACAAGCAATAGCTGCAGCATATCCGGGCTTCACACGGAGGCTTTCATTAAAGCGTCCACATCACTGGCGCTTCAAGCCACGCCCCTGATGCTAGACATTCTTATCTACTGTGCTCATGCTTAGCAATGTGCCAATGGCGACATCTCACCCTCTTACAATGCCATTGACATGCCACCTTCACCTTGTCTATCATTACCTGCTGAACGTTTTTATTATTCTCTCTCACTTGTATGGCACAAGTGAATGTTTTTGCTCAATATGAATTTCAGAAAAGTAGCAAGCATTGTGTGGGAGCTTATTCAACTAATAAGAAAATAGTTGTCTTTTCTTTTTTTAAAAAAAAACCTTTATTTGTTGATGAGGTCGCAATACATCCAGACCCAGAGAGCACATCGCGTCCAGGAGGAAAACACCAACACAGATTATACATTTGCGGCCTCAGCCATACCCCTGATGATTCCCATACTAATCTCTGCCTCCCCGTACTCTCACACCTAGGCCTTCGCGCAATGTGCCAGCCCAGCTCCTTCCCAAACCGAACATCCCGACACCCGCAGTTCTTGTGGTAATATAAAAAGACAGAGGAAAAAAGTAGGAGCAGTACATTATGCAGTCATAACAAATTAACCGATTCCCATCATCCCATTCTTAAAGAGTTGCATCCAGAAAGCGCCCGGGCTGCCAAATTATCCTTGGGAAGGCTCCCCTTTCCCGTCTCCCGACTGCTGTGTCCCTTGTTATAAGAATGCACAAACTGGACCCCACACATCATTTGGTATAGCATTGCTGGGTAACGACATCACAACACCAGGCCAGGTCTCGGAGCCACTTATCAACAGATGGAGTAATGTGGTAGACCGGAGTAATAAAATGCACTATTTAGCCAGAATCATACAAACGGACAATAGTTTCCTACCCCCACCCCTCTGCCCACTTGGCGATCTCCAGGAGCGTCCCAAACAAGCAACACAGAATGTCTTGAGGCACCTCGCAGAACACCATACGCCCCGTTATCTCAGTTACTTGCCACCAGAAGGACGACAGAAGGGCATTCTCACAGCACATGTATAAAACCAGCATTTTCTGATCTGCATCAAGGGCTTTTGCCATCATTCATCAAATCAAATTTCCTCTGAACAGCAGGGGATAAATGGGTGCAATGCAAAAAATGTTATTGGATAAGTTTAAATCTAGAGCATATCACCACATTCTTAGTATTCATGTACTGCCACTGTCTGTCTTCTAGGTACATCCCTATATCTGCCGCCGACTGCGATCGGCAAGGGAGCACTGCCAGCGGGGCTGACCCCTGCACCATCTGGTAGATGGTGGACACCACCTTCTAGCATTCTTGGAATTGACCAAATACTTCAGCATCGCCAACCCCAGAGGTTCAGGCGGGAAAAACAGGGACTCCCGAAGCCAAAAAGATTGAAATGGCAGCCCAAACACTCACCCCCTTCCCCAAACCCCTCCCTCCCACCCACAGCCAAAGCTTGGCCTCCACCTGCTACCACACCACACCACAACCCTTCCTTCCACATAACAATCAAACATGTGAGAGATCCCCAACCTCGACCAATCCCTCTAGCCTGCCATCACATGTCGGGTGATACACAATGTCCCAGACCAATAGTTCTGGGGTGTATGCGGTTACCACCTCCAGTCTTGAACATAGCAGCCGCCATGCATACTGAATGTCCCAGACCAATAGTTCCGGGGTGTATGTGGTCACCACCTCCAGTCTTGAACATAGCAGCCGCCATGCGTGCACCATGCGCGCCACAGGATCAAACAGACACTTCCTTATCCACCACTAGATACTAAAGTGCTCTCCAGAGAGTACGGGTAGGCCGATCGTTTTTCAATCCGCACATGTGGGAAAGCCTGTGAACCCGCCATCCAATAAGAGGCAAACGAAACCTGGCCCGTCAAATAATAACATTCCATATCCGGCACATTCAGCCCACGTAGCAGTAAGTGTCTCCCATCAAATTCGGAGGGGTTTTGAAACCCCAGACCATACCCAATTAGTAATGACCGCAGCTCCTTGAAAAACAGAGCCCGGCCACACTGGAATATTAAGAAACAAGTACAACAATTTAGGAAAAATTCCCCATCTTTATAACAATGAATCTACCTATAAAAAGAATCGGGAGCGAGGCCCACCGACTTTACCCCATAGCACCTCCAGGTACACCCAATGATTATCTTTCAGCAACTGCACCCGACATCTGCTGACCGCGATCCCCAAGTATTTGGCTCTCTCCTGTTCCCACCGGGACCCTCCGGCCAGCATCAGGAGCCTCCTGAGTGGCCTATTTCAAAGGAAACGGAATGGTTTTTGTCCAGTTCACCTTCAAACAGAATACCTCACTGAAAGTCTCAACCTCTCGCGATATAGGCCAAAGATTACATCTGGGATCCTTAATATATGGAATAACATTGTCCGCATACATGGAGATCAGTTTGCTGGCCCCACCCATTGCCAGTTCCCAGCGCCCATGCAAGGTCCTCAAGCGGACTGCAAGCGGTTCCATAACAAGCGCAAATAGGAAGTCCCATGCACCCTGAACTAACATAGACATCAGAAGATCATTCCTAATTTACTTCAAAGTAGGTGTGCTTGCCAGCAAATTACTGTCTCAGTTTGTTGTTTCCCAACCTTGTTGGAGTGGCACAACTGCCTGGTCAGCACTCACTAGTGAGAATTTGTCTCCGATATAAGCATGTCCTTTTCAAATAAATTAACCTTCTGACAACTAAACATGCTATACCACCTTTAGCGTTCAGCAAAGAATAAGCTGCATGTATCCCAGGTTTAATAAATGACATAGAAAGGTCAATCCCATCCATAGAAAATCCAGAAAAAGTAGTTAACAATTTGGAAAGATTAATCGGGAAAGGAAAGGAATTTCACAAAAACTCCATGCCTCACTTTTGCACAATACTATAAAGACCAACGCATCCCACGAGGTCTTAGAGTCTATCTAAGAACTACACTCTGCAAAGAGAACAGTTATTTTGTCCAAAAGTGGAAACGAATTCTAAACAAGTGTCCATTCAACCTGATATTATTAACAATAGAAGAATTGGCTAAATCTATCACCAAAATAGATTCAGAAATCACAGAATTGAAGGATCAATTGTCGATTTTATTGTCGCAGGAAGAACTAACTAAAATACTAAAGACCTCAACACCAAATTACACTCTTACAAACACGATCTCAAGCAGAGAAAGATAAGGAAGTTCCAAAGAGATACATTAGATTACTCAAGAGATATAGTCCACTCATGGCAGGAGTTTTATCAACAGAATCTACAACAATTTAAAGAACAATCAATAGAATTAACCAGAGATGCAACAGTAGCTCTGATCCTACTAGCGATACCTCAAGTAAGGCAAAGATCAATCCACAGCATCTACCAGAACGAGTAATACTTGCACATCGGTAGTGACTATTTCGATTCCCACACTCCCAACACCAGCTAACGGACGACGACGATACACAACCTTATTTAGTAAGACCAGGAGAGGAAATAAGATAAGAAAGCTAAGGAAAGAAAAAAACAGCAAACTAGTGATTAACATTTCTACCAAATCTTTCACTAAACAACAAATGGATCTCCTTCGCTTAGGCCTATCATTCGTACCTGTGAAGAACTCCAACCTAGATGAGACCTGCGCTATTGTTTTGAATCTATTCCACTGACTGCAGAACGATAACAAACATTTGATTTCCTTGAAATGAAAAGTACATTCAACCCATTGATGCTCAATTCAGCACTTGAGTTATTTGAGACCAAAATGGCGAAAGACCTTAAATCCATTAAATGCTTCCATATATGGGGTCAGAACATGAAAAAACATCAATTCAAACTACTGTCGGAAGACAGATCCATCGAAATCAAACCTACAAACAAGCGAGGGGCGATTGTCATTATGGATTCTGATTTTTATCAGAGGAGTTGCCTCCTGCTTTTAAATGAGAACGACGCAAATATATGCCTTTAGAGAAGGACCCCACCTTCAGCATTCCACCTACCATTGAGCATGTTCTGTGCAATGGATCACAGAAAAAAACAGACTTGCTGGCGTCATGGAGAATGAAGATTCCCCCTGCTAATAGCGCAGGGAGCTCTTGATTCTATTAAAGACAAGGAGGCGAGCATTATGCTTCATCTTCTTATTTATTTGCTCTCCAGCAGTTTCAACACAACAAATAAAATGTCCATCTATCCGATGGCACAAACACATTTTTTTTTTTTTTTCTTTCAAAAACTTCATTTCCCATCAGCCTAGGCCCTGAACCCAGTGTCCTGGTCATGTGACCTAGTCCTTCCTCTTCCTGTAAACCTCCTCTTCTTTGACTGTATTCCAACCAACATTGCAAACATCTCCTGAACTGACAACTTGATCTGGGAGGTCTTTGAACTGTAGAACTGTGAAACGAAATCTCGCCTCCAAACTTGCGATCACGATCGATGCTTTCCGATCAGCTCACGTGCTTACTCAGCCGTTCTTCTGATCTTCTCCTAAAACGGAAAAAACAACAGTACAAATTAGGGCGGCGGATACACACCCTATTTCTGAGGAAAAAATGCACTTGTTATTTACTCCGTACATATCTTACTATTACAATATCCTCTTTTATTCTTCCCTCGTGTATCTCGGGTGGGAAATTAATGCTCGCCTCCTTGTCTTTAATAGAATCAAGAGCTCCCTGCGCTATTAGCAGGGGGAATCTTCATTCTATGTCAAGACGGAGGCGAGCATTATGCTTGTTCAAAGCTTCTTACCATAGCTTCTGCCAGTGCATTAATTGGCTTAAAATAAAACGTTCTGAACGTGCTATCACTCGCCCAATCGGCTGCTTTCAAAATATCCTGCAATGTCGCTCCTTGACGGAGTGCTTTGGATGCCCCCGCTCCTCTCACAGAGTGTGCTCCAAACTTCGCCATGTCTATCCCTGCTAGACCCATGACTTCTCTAACCCACCTTGCTATGGTGGCTGTCGCTACGCCTTTATGCGGTTTCCTGCGCGCTATCAACAATTGCGTCGTCCCCGCTGATCTCAGCTCAGCTGTTCTATTTACATATTCTCTTATGCATGCGGCTACGCACCATTTAGGATGATCTTGCATATATGGATACGTTATTGACGAGGAGTCTGTCTTCGTCCTCCTGGCCAGATGAAAAGTCACTCCGTCTGGCCCGTATATCAATCTGTCTACCTCTAAAGCTCTGATGTCTGCCACTCTCCTGCAGGAGATCATGCATAGAAGCATCGCTAATTTCTCCGATAGTCTTCCTAGTGTTAGGTACCTATTACTGGGCCAGTCGGCTAATAGTCGAAGCACTACTGTAACGTCCCATAGAGATTTATACCTCGGTTGCGGAGGCTTTCTGTATTTTATCCCCTTCAGGAGTCTAATTACTGCCACGTTCTCACCCACTGGTACTCCTTCAATAGGCATATGGCCTGTCGATATCGCGGATCGATATACCCCTATCGTACGGTAGGCTTTACCGTCCTGCAGAAGTTCTGCCAGGAAATTCACGATCTCTACTAGAGGGGCCGAAATGGGATGAAAACCTCTCGCCTTGCACCATCTTGACCACTTGTACCAAGCTGCATCGTAGCTCCTTCTAGTCGATGGAGCCCATGACTCTGCGATGAGGCTCGCAGCCTGAGACGAAATTCCCGGGAGATTCCAACGTCTCCTGCTATCTTGCACGCCATTAGCGGCATCGTCCCCTTCACTCTCAGAGGGTGATACGACCCAGCTGGGTCCGTGAGGAGATCTTCCTCTTGCGGAAACACTCGGGGATAGTCCGCCAACAGTTCCATTAACGCCGGAAACCAGACTTGGGACTTCCATATCGGTACTACTATGATCAGATTGGCTTCCTCTTTGCGGACTTTTGTTAGAACTCTGCTTATCATTATAAATGGGGGGAAAGCATATAGCGTTTGCCCTCTCCAATCTTGCAGAAAAGCATCTGTCCCTGCTGCTACTGGGTCCAGCCTCCAGCTGAAAAACCTGCCCATTTGAGCGTTCAGTTTGGACGCAAATAGATCTACGTGAAACGGTCCCCAGAGCTTCTCTATCCGCTGGAATGTCGCTCTGTGCAGCATCCAGTCGCTGGTGTCTGTGAGATGTCTGGAGTTCCAGTCTGCCACCACGTTCTGGGCTCCTGGTAGATATTCTGCCGTCACTGCTGTTCCCGACTCCAGACAAGAGTGCCAGAAGTCCTTGGCTATCTCTGCTAGCAATCTGGACTTCGTCCCACCTAAGTGATTTATGTATTTGACTGCTGAGATGTTGTCCATCTTCAGAAGTATACAAGAGTTCACTCTGTCCTTGGTGAAGGCTCTGATAGCAAAAGAGCCGGCCAGGAGCTCCAGGCAGTTTATGTGAAGCTTGAGCTCCTCCGAGCTCCATCTCCCTCCCGTTTGCAGTTCTCCGCATCGGGCACCCCAGCCTGCTCTGCTGGCGTCCGATTCTATTACCATGTCCGGGCGGTCGCCAAAAATGGCTCTGCCGTTCCATGCCTCCATGTTCTGGAGCCACCACTCCAGCTCCGTTCGGGCTTCTTGGTCTAGTTGGACTAGCTGGTGAACGCCGAGCCCTTGCTGTAGGTGTCTTATTTTCAACCTCTGGAGCGCTCGGTAATGAAGAGGCCCTGGGAATATCGCTTGGATTGACGCCGCCAGCAGACCCACAATTCTTGCGATTGTTCGCAGCGATGTGGTCGGTCTGGCGAGGCAGGTCCTTATCTCCCTTCGAATATCTCTGATCTTCCTGTTCGGCAGCTCCAGGGTCGCCGACCTGGTATCTATAATGAAACCTAGGAATTCTATCCTCCTGGCTGGTATAGTTTCTGATTTCTCTTGGTTCACTAGGAATCCCAAAGAGGTTAATAGATTCGCTACCCATCTGGTCTGATATCGCAGCGCCTCTTCGCTGCTTGCCATTATTAGGATATCGTCTAGGTAGATGATGATCCGGATGCCCTTCTCTCTGATTGCTGCCGCTACTGGTCTCATCATTTTCGTAAACGCCCAGGGAGCGGACGCTAGTCCGAAAGGCATCGTGGCGAACTGCCATACTCGCCCGTCCCAGTCGAAGGCCAGGAAGGGTCGGTATTCCTGATCTACTGGGATCGTGAGATACGCGTCTTTCAGGTCTATCCTCGTGAGCCAGTCGCCCTGTCTGAGCGTGTCTCGCAGTTGGTGGGTCCCTTCCATCTTGAAGTGGTTGTAAACTACCCACTCGTTCAAGTCCTTCAGATTTATTACTGGCCTCACTTTCTCTTTCCTGTGGACCAGGAACATATTGCTTATAAATTTCGGAGCTATGCAAGGCTCGATGGCCCGTTTCTCCGCTAAACTCTGAAGTTCTGTTCGCAACAAGGCTGGTTCTGTTCGCGCTGTCACTATCAACCTGGGGGTTCTGTATTGGACTGGGGTCTGAGTGAATTGTATGTGTAGGCCTCTGACTGACTGAAGCACCCAAGCGTCGCAGGAAAGCGCGCGCCAGTTCTCCCAGTACGTCGCTGTCCTCCCCCCCTACTGCAGGGTAAGCGGATACTCTCACCTGTGGGAACGTATTGACCTCTTCCCTGTCCTCTGCCTCGTCTTCCTCTGGGGAAACGGCCTCTGGGTTGGAAGAAGGTGTCTGGCTTCTTATCTTCCCAATATTGCGCTCTGTTCGATTGAGGCCTTCTGGCTGACTGATAACGACCGGACGCTCGGCCTCTGTAGCGACCGGTCCCTCCAAAAACCCTTCCGGGGAAGATTTTTCGAATGGAGGCTTGCGCCTTCTCCAATGAGGTGTAGGTCCCTTAGAACCTCCCCATCTCCTTTCCGAAGGTTTCGCCGAACAGCAGTCCTTGCGCGGCCTCTCCTGCTTCGTAGGAGGACAGGTCTCCTAGCTTTTGGTCTATCTTCAGAAGCAGTCCCCTCCTACGCTCTGAGGATATGGCGCAGTTCGCGTTACCCAATAGGCATACGGCTCTTTGGGCCCAGTTCGCTAGTACATCCGGGTCAATTTCTTCGCCTGTGTCTTTCGCTCTCTCTGCCAGGTCCATGATCTTGGCTAGTGGGCCTGCTAGATCCAGGACTTTCTCCTGGCAACTCCTCCAGGAGCGGTCGATCCCTTTCCTAGGGTCTCTATTCGATTTCGCCACAAACGCTAACATTTTAGGGTCTAATTCTGGCGCTTCTGCTACCTTCCCTGGGAGTTCCGGTCTGGGGCATTCCGCCCTCATTCTTTGCCTCACTTCCTTCTCTAAGGCCTTGCGCAGCCTCTGCGTCATGTATCGTGCCACTCTCGGGGAGGGCACCCATTCCGAAGATCTCGGGTTCCTAATCTCCTCGGGTTGAAACATGTCTGAGGTTTCCACTTCTAGGTGGTTCAGTTTTCTCAGTCTCTTTTTCGGAGGCGGCAGGCTCCCTTCGTCTCCGTCTTTATCTACCTCCTCCTGTGAGGATGTCGGAGATTCTGCGAATTCCTCTTCTCGAGGGGCCTCCTCTCCTGAGTCTCCCATATTCTCTTCCCCTGGGTAGGGGGTCATGAGGCTCGGCACCTCCGACTTGGCCATAAAGGCTTCTCTGAGCCTATTGAAAGCGTCGGATGCCTCCGGGGCCTTTGGATTCGCCCCTTCAGGTTGGCCCGGGGGGTCAGAAGAGTTCACGCTCTTCCGGGCCTTCGTACACCCCTGAGGGCTCTCTGGCGTGGCCCTGGTGGACGTGCTTGTCGATGGTACGGTGCTTCTGTCCTTTTGGCTTAGGACAGTCTCGATAGTTAGCAGGCGGTCCTGCAGGGGTTTGACTCCTAGAGCCACTGCCTCTATGAGTGAGTTACCCAGCACGTCCTTGAAGCTCTGAGCCAGATCTTCCGAGTACGTGGCTTCTTGCTCCTCCTCACTCCACTCAAAATCGGCCATGATACGTGCTGGTAGGTGCCTGATAGTACCTGCAAAGGTGTAGGGGCACGTCCACTTCTCACTCCTTTATCTAGAGGCTGCACCTGACTGCAAAGCAGCTTCTTTACTTTTTTCAGTGTAGGCACTGAGTTCACCAATTCGCTCGAATGAGCGCACTCCGGTAAAGATTACAGATCTGTTCCTCGGCGAAGCCCCGCCTCCGCGAGGGCGGGGGAGCTGGGGAAAGACGTATCTCCTCCGGCGTCGCCCGCGATGGGCGTTAACTCTGTTTCTCGCGCCTCCCTCACGAAGGTGGGGGTCTCGCTCCCTCACTGTCGGCGCGAGTGTGGTGTCCTAGGCCGGCCCCTGAGGTGCTGATACTGCAGCACGGGGCCAGGCTAAAAACGAATTAAAGTAAAGGATTGTCGAATCCTCCCTACGCTGCGCGACTCCTGCGCGCTGCACTAATGATAGGTCATGAGAAAAACGCTATATATCATCGCTACAACTGATAACCCAAGACAAAAAGCTGACAGAAATGCGCAGCTAAGTGAAAGGGTACTTATCTCTTTGGAGAGCAGGAAAAGAAGAGGAGGTTTACAGGAAGAGGAAGGACTAGGTCACATGACCAGGACACTGGGTTCAGGGCCTAGGCTGATGGGAAATGAAGTTTTTGGAAAAAAAAAAAAAAATGTGTTTGTGCCATCGGATAGATGGACATTTTATTTGTTGTGTTGAAACTGCTGGAGAGCAAATAAATAAGAAGATGAAGCATAATGCTCGCCTCCGTCTTGACATAGAATTTATTTACTAGTGTTTTACGGTCTTCCCAAAATTCACAAGCACTTACACGATCCACCATTTAGGCCTGCCGTTGCTGCTAATGATGGAATCTTCGATCCTATAGCAAAGTATTTAGATACGTCAATGTACCTAGGGTTGCAATAGTTTATCTAAGAGACACCAACCCACATCAGGAGAACTTGAGACGTTTGAGAACAATTGGACTCTATGCACCCTAGATTTATTCACCCTAGATGTCTAAAGCCTCTACACCTCTATTCCCCAAGGCCTTGAGGCGCTGGAATGGCTCCTACATCAAGATCCAATAAGATCTTTACATTAGAACTGACCAAGATGATCCTATACAATAGCTTCAGATATAATCAACAGAACTATTTACATATTTAAGGAACATCAATGGGGTCCGCCATCGCACCTTTCTATGCCAATATATTCATGTTCTCATTTGAATCTCAGCACATCTTAAACATCCCACATGGTCCAGTAAATTGGCCCTTTGGAAAAGGTATATTGATGATATCTTTGGAATTTGGCAGAGACTGAGAGATAAAATAGTCGCATTTTTGTAGTTCCTTAATGAATGCAATCCAAGAATCAAATTCACACTAGAAATAGGATCTCCAAGCGTTCACTTACTTGATGTTAAGATTACACTACTTAACAATTCCATTAGCACATTGATTATCAAAAACCTACAGATGTCATCAATACCCTTCATTACACCAGCTATCATCAGCAACAGTTGAAGAATAATCTTCCCCTGAGCCTACTTCTAAGATTGAGAAGAATCATCTCCGATGATAATGAATACATTGAGGCTGCGGAACGCCAGACAGAAATATTCAAAGCCAGTGTCTACCCAGCCTCTGTTTTAACAGAAGCCAAGACTAAGAGCATTGCACACAACAGAACCTCTCTATTGAAAAATAAAAGATGACTAGCCATTGATGTATCTAACTAAATTCTCAAAACAAAGCATGCAAATCAATAGTCTCTTCAAAAAGAACTGAAAGATAACAAGACTAGACCCACAATTGAGCAAATTATTCCCAAGACCGCTGATTTTGGCATACACGAGAGGACGCAACATTCAAGATCACCTGGTGAAAATGAGAACCGTAAACCACTATTCCTCAACAAACCTAAACGTGACACCTTTCCCTGTTTACACCGCTGCCATTGCAGTAATCTCCAAAAAGGTGACCAAGTGAGACATCCCTGCGCAGGTAAAAAAATGTAATTGCGACAATATGGCACATGTCATTCAAAATGTTTTAATATGCAGACTAATTTGTCCCTGTGGCAAGTTCTATGTTGGTCAAACCAAAAGGAAAAAATGAAGGAGCCATTATCGGATCACAAATCCAACATCAGGACTAAGAATCCGAAATCTCAAGTAGCCCAGTAGCCGGACACTTTGAGACGAACAAACCTAATATTTCTCAACTTAGATTTGTGATTATATAAACAATAACAAAACCGCCTACAGGAGGCAATACCCATGACTTACTACTCCGCAGACCAATGTTCTGGATTCACAAACTTGATGCATTAGAACTATCTGGAATGAATGGTCCAAGACTGGCTCCCAGATCATATTGTCAGTGCAATCGCACTGAGAGACCCAGTACAATTTTCGCTCACAAGTCTAATGAAATCTAGGCTTCACCCACACGAGAGCAAATTTGATGAGAATATGAGCCACATTTACCAACCTATAGGGTCCCATTGGCACTACAACATAGTGAGGTCGCTCATTTCCACATTCATGACTGTGAACATACACAATTAGATGTTTGAATCATTATTATGACAATGTACTACCTTCTGCTTGTCCGCTAGACAGATTGTGGTACTCTCCATCCAAAATGTATCTAGGGCGTTTATATATCTGTATCCGTGTTAGTTAATACACCAGGTTACTTCAACATCGATGCATCAGTCCATTATATGAGTGAGGATAAACCAGCCTGTACTCAAAATTTGAATGTAACTTATTTGTAGTCCCTTGGACTTATTCGTGATTTTTATGCAATGTGTTATCCAATTAATACTGAATCGGCTCCGTTCTTGCTGTGAACAAACATTTGTGTAGACATGATCGCCAAACTAGTGCGGTATTCAATTGAAAACTCAAACGTATACATCTGAATGATACCGATTCTGTTTAGAACTCTGTAAAGAACCATCTGTCTAGACCATCTAACTCATAATATTTCTAACTGACCTGTTTTATTTTGAATGTGAAGTTACCTTCATTCTACCAGATATAGGAGTCCCGATGTAGAGCGATCAGTAAGGTTCCCATTAAAATTGTACAGTGACATCCCCTATTACTGTAGAATATTGGCCTTGTGCTGCCACAATAGAGACAATTTGGGTTTCTCCCAACACATGCCTTTCTCAGGTGACATCTGCTCAGTTCCTGAGTTTTAGCTTTTCTTTAACCACATCCATTTGATACAGCGTATATTCAATTGTAGTAATGTAACGGTCTCACACCACTTTATTTGTCATCATGCGTGCCTCTTCACACGCATTTGTGGAATGGCCATTTGGGTTCCCGGTTTGCTCCTGAGAGTGTGCACAACCCTGTGAGTATACATTTTCATTTGTTAAGCCACTTAGGAACCTTTAAATTGTAGATGGAGATTGCAGAACATTGCCATATTTTATGTCTCTAGTTAGATTCTGAACTTAAATGCAAATCGCTGATTCTCAATACTGCATGCACATGTGTTTCAGGCTCACACTGATGAGTTAATACAACGTGAGTAGTTTTCTCTTCCATATTACATTAGGCCACAAATCGGCATCTGGGCGCTCTGTAATTCTACTATAAACATGCTTTTCAGAATATCCCTCAACATATTGTGATCCCGAGAAGATACCTAATCACCATAACCACCTCAATAGGGAAGGTCTCTATCTCTAGGTAGGCTCCACTAACCCTGTTATTTCTTACCCTAATCCACTGCCACATGCTTGGTAATCGCCTTATTACACTTCTTACCATAGGTGGATGACCCGAGTACTGTACAGGTGATCCCTCCCTTGAACTTCTTTCACGTATGAGGAATATTAGAAGGAATTATTGGAGTGTCCAACTTGGATTTCTGAATTTATTACTAGTCTTTTTGTATTAGCGTTATGACTTGGTGTCATTTACTTGGTTATGGACTTGGGAAGGTCAGAACTTACTTGAAGTACAACTATCTCCTAAAGCAACAAATATCGCTCTTGATGTAGGGATTGATATCCCAAACCGTGTTTAGCTCATTTTTAATTTGTATAATCTATTTTGACTTGTTTGTTATTGTAAACACGAACTGTGTTCTTTTGATTGCTTGACATTAAAAACTGAGCAAGCTCAGTGCAATCTTTTAATTGTTCTGTATCTACAGCATACTAAATAGAATCAAATATAGACTCTAATTCTTCCTAGGTTCTGACTGAGGTTATCCACAGTTATATAGGTGTGTATGGGACGGGAGCGTCCTTGAATTTTGGACACTACTTCTTTCTTTCAGTAGTGACTTTCTGTGCCAGAGTTGATATTTTTTTATTTAAAAAAATAAATAAATTTCCCCTCCCACGCACCTTGAGATCAGTCCTAATTTACTTCAAAGTAGGTATGCGGGCCAGCAAAATACTGTCTCTGGAGGACAATGGGCACCCTTTTCGTGTCCCTCGCCCCGACTCGAAGGGAGCCGAATGCGTGATAACACCGATATGCGCTGTCACCCGAGAGTACAGGAGCTTCACACATTGTAGATAATATGCCGGGAGTCCCACGTTAGCCAATACCGCAAATAAGTAATCGTAATCGACCAAATCAAATGCCTTCTCCCTATCTAAAAGCTTGACAATCGCCTGCACCGAGAGGTTAATCTGGGCTAATGCAGCAAACAGTCTCTGCTAATTAAGAGCAGTAGCGTGCCCCAGAATTAAGCCAGACTGATCACCATGCATGAGGAAGAAATGTAAGCAGCCTATACGCCAAACCGTTTAGAAAATAGCTTGGTGTCCAAGTTAATTTAAGATATCAGCCGTGCTTCCAAATCCTCCTTGTCTCTTATAGCTTTGACCTCATGCTGTATAGACCATATTGCCTGTGTCGACTCCGCACTGGCATCCTCCAGGACCCCCCTCCGATATGGACCCACTCTCCTTCTCAATACATTCCTGCATGCGGTCCAATTTTGCGTCATACTTTCTAGTTTGGTTTTGATAGAAGCAAACCCGCTTTTCATTTCTGCCAGGACAATTCCCAGCTCTGGAGTTGGGGATAGACCAGCCACACTACTCGGACTTGGGGCACCGGGACCCATCTGTGCCCCCCCCCCCTGCTCCATGCTGACCTCTGATACTGACCCTTTGTCTGCACCTACAGCCAGACCCTCCTTGCGCGTGAATTGCAATCATCCTTGCTTCTTATTGCCTTTGGCCATCAAATCTGTGCCCAATGACACTTAGCCAACAACTTTCGGGTAATAATCGTGGCAGTGGCCTCCAGAGGTGCACCGCAGGGCTGACAAGTCATGCATCCACTATCCAAGTCCCACAACCGGCCTAGAACCAGCCATTAGGCACTACAAGCACCAGGGTCTAACCAGGCCCCTCTTTCCTGCCTTCAAACCCGGTGAGTCCCACCAGAAAGTATCCTCCACACTAGTTTGACTGGCATTTTTTTATTCATGGCACTGGCTGGGGTCACACAATAGGAGCCAACTCTCTCGTTTTTTGGGAAGGACAAGAACCCCATCTAAACTCCAAGCTGGCAATGGCAAAGATGTATTCAGGAAGGTCCTCAGCAGCTTTCAAACTCTCCACATGCCTGCGCCACAACGGACCCCTCCTGAAGTCTTCCTTCAGTCACAATATGGGCCTTCCCGCTGGAGGCCTACTAGCTTCCCCCTGCCACCCCACTCGGGTATCACCTCGCGCCACAGCCTTACCCGGTGGCCAGCAATCAATTTACACACTCCTCTCGCGTGCCATGAGCAGCAGCTCTCTGCTTCCCTCATACGTATTACGGTGCTCCTCTCAGCCACCTACAGATCCTCACAGGGACTACAGGAGGAACGCTTCACCATCCGGAGCTGTTGGCACCACGGGCTGCTGTCCTGCTTAGACGGGCTCACATCGAACTCCCTCCTGCTCCCGAGCCCACCCGTACCGCTCTCCAGCTTCACAAACAAGGCGGCTCAGCTGTATAACTAAACCGACACCCATTGTCGCACTGCAGGCCCGTTTCACACGGTGCAGCGCTCCAACTTATTAACAATCTGACTCTGCTATGCGGGGTCAGAATAAACTGAGGATTAGCCTGCCGGGGTCCCGGGCTCACACTGCCTCCAGCCAACCAAATATGAAGGCTACTAATGCTATAACGCTGTCACAAGCCTTCCCCTCACTGAGTCATGACACTGAACTCAGTAGGCAACAGCCATCTTTGTTGCAAGCACCCCCTGTTATAATTGTATTTAGTCATTCTAACAGTAAGTAATAAGCCACTCGGGTGTGACTCCATGGGTGACCTTATGTTTGGGTCATGTGTGCACTGCTTATATAACTGCTTGTAGAGTTGCTCTATGTTAAGAAAGCCTTCATGATTTGTCAGAATATAGCTCTTGCCAATCCATTTCAACCATTTAAATATGGGAGATTTCCTTGAGCTGATTAAGATTTGTGCCCGATTCCCTAACCGTCTTTTCATTGAGTCAGCTTGAGTAAAGGTTTGAGGACCTTCTGTGAACAAATAATCTGGGCCCTACTCTCTTTGCTGCTTTGGTGTCGTCTTTGCTGCTTGGATGTTTTTGGCCCAGCCCTGTTATGCCAGTGTGTGTGGCTACTGATGGCTGTTAGCTGCTTTTTTGGATAGAGAAGATGAAAATACGGAAGACACGATGGTGGTAAGAAAGAAATGCCCTTCGTTTGAATGTACGCCTCACCCGTCTCATCACTTCTGTCTATCTCTCTGATCATCACCTTCTTTCTGTATGAATTATTCCTCAAGCTCCTTCACATCCCTTAGCTTCTTCCCTTTAAGCCACCCTTCTGTGGTTGCGACTTACACGATTTCTATACACCACTCTTTGTTTCTTCCTGTATCTCTGTCCTAGCTTCTCACTCCTCTTTGCAGTCTTGTCTGCTGATGAGGATGCTTCAACTCTTTTCTCATCTCTAGATACGCTCTACCCTACTTCACCCTTTTATTCTACCCGTAAACCTTCCCAACGATGGCTCTCTCCCCATCTCCATTCCATGCGCCGCCTCCTTCGCTATCTACAAAGTGGCTTAAGTCCAAGTCTACGGCTGACTATTCTTCATACTTTTACTATAATGCTCTCTATGATGACTGCTTATTTTCTGCCAAACACTCTTATTTCTCTGATCTCCTACACATGCCATCAACCCATGCTAGGCGTCTTTTTCAAATTCTCTCACATCTCCTCTCTCCACCTACTCCTGACTATTCGGCTACCTTTACTCTTTTAGCTTCTGACTTGGCTCAATTCTTTTCCTGAAAGGTGGCTTTTCTTTGCTCTGATATTGAATCTGCCGTTTCTCCGATACCACCTATTTCTCCTATCCCAGTTTCCTCTGTTTCTATTTCCTGTTTCAAACCTATCGCCAACATGGAGACTTCTCTCCTATTAGCTAAAGCTCATCCGACTGCTTCACCTACTGATACTATCCTGTTGGCACTCATTCCCAAAGTCTATCCATCTCTTGCTTCTTACCATACCTCTTTCTTTAATATCTGTCTCTTGACTTCAACTTCCCTCATACTTTAAACGCGCTTCTATTATTTCAAAGAAACCTACAGCTGACCCCTTGCTTGTCTCAAATGTTCATCCTATTTCTTTGTCTTATCTCTCTGAACTACGGTTGGTGTATTCGGAAGTCTCTATTTTTGTTTCTAATTCTTCTATTCTTCCGCGATTTCAGTCAGGCTTTCGCCCCTTACTCCACTGAAACTGCTCTTCTCTCTGTTCTGAATTCTCTGCTCACTGAACGCTATTCTAAACACTTCTCTTCTTATTCTGTTGGATCTTTTGGCTGCATTCAACATTGTTGATCACTGTCTTCTACTGGCTTCTCTCTCATCTTTTGGTTTTTCTGGCTTTGTCCTTTTTTTGGTTCTAGTCATACCTGTCCCAAAGAGCCTTTTCAGACACTTTCTCGCTTGCCCATGGTGTCCCAAAAGGGTCTGATGTGGGCCCTTTTCTGTTTCTTAGTTATACTTACCCTATCACTGTGGTTATTTCCCCGTTTGGTCTATATCATTTTTATGCTGCTGATACCTTTTTTCCTGTACGTTTCTTCTTTTACTTCTGCTATTCATCGCAGACTGTCCGCTTGTCTGTTAGCTATCAAATCTTGGATGTCGACTTATTATCTTACACTTAACACTCACAAAACTGAGGGTCTCTTTTTTTTTTTTTTTTTTTTTCCTCCTATTTTTCCCTCTTGTTTTGCTTCACGCATCCCAGTTTTTCTATTTCTTGCACTGCTCGCAATTTGGGACTTCACCCTGATTCTGCTTTATCCTTTACTCACCATATCTCTCTGTCCTTGCACGCCTGTCGCTTCCATTTATACAATATCCGTAAAGCTTGTCTCTTTCTCACTTTTCAAGCCACAAAATTCATGATATCTTCTCTGCTCTTCTCCCGACTGTTTTACTGTTCTACCGCTCTTTGGTCTTCCACTTACTCCTCTTGATCCTATGAAATCTGTCTTTAATGCCTTTATCTTCTTTGTCTTCTCTCCTTGTGACTCTTTCTTCTTCCCTTTCTACTCTTGACTGGCTATCTTTCCAATCTCAACTTAAATTTAACTTTTTAAGTCTTGTTTTCAAGTCTCTCTATGGTCTTGCACCCGACTATCTCTCTTCTCTAGTTTAATTCTACACTCCCTCCCGATCTTTTTTTTTTTTTTTTTTTTGTTCTTCCCAATTTCTTCTCGTAGCTCCATGTCCTCCCTGTGCTCAGTCTCGCTTTTGGTCCTTTGCCCTTCTGGCTCCCCTACATTGGAATTCTCTTCCTTTTTCTCTTCTTTGTGTTTCTGTCTAAGTCTCATGTTCTCCACCCTGGTTAATATGACCGATTCCTTTTATTGTTTTTAAAAAATGTTGTACCATTTTGATTTTCTGTACAGCACCTTGGCTTAAGGCGCTATCTATATAAATAAAAATGTAAATGTTTGTTTGTTAAAAATCTCATATCTCCGAAAGTTCTTCGATTGCTTTGAAATTTTGACACAACCTTGCATTCGAATAGGTGCGTGTTTTTACATACCTACTATACATAGATGTCACACCTGTGACAGGTAAAAAAACATCCTTTTTCTGAAAAAAAGCGCCATCTGTTGGACGTAAAAGCAACACACGCTATACAATATATTTTACTGAAAAACCGCACCATCTGCTGGACGTAAAAGCAAAACACGCTATACTAAATATTTTACGACTACATTTCAATGTTTCCGATTTAGAATGGCTCAAATACGTGCCGAGGAAGCAGCAGAGGGATGTGCAGCCACACTTCAGGAGGCACGGTTGCGAGCACAGCAATAACGTTCTGCAGCTTCAGATCTGCTTCGTGTCAACAGAATGAAAACGAGAAACAGAAGATCGGCGTCGAACACGACTCCGTGCTCAGCAATCATGCAATTACAATCGCCTTGCATTCCGGTACAACCCATCTGATGATTCTAGTTTGAGCCGGCATGTTCTCATCGGCACCATGACTGAAGTGAAGGAATGTGTTGCGCTGCCGGGAAGATTAAACTGCCTCAACTTGGAGAACCGCCAGAACAATTAAAAACTACAGACAAGCATTGTGAAATTAAACCTATTAGAAACGTGCGCTTTCTCTGTTCTTTCTTTTCCATTTAATCAGACTGAGCCACAGCAACTCGTGGCCCGGGGACAGCTAGTATACAATACAAATACAAGTATGCCAAAGGGGTCACTTGTGAGTACTTTTCGAGCTACAGCTTCATCTGAAAAAACAATGCCAGCATTTATTTTAATCAGCGGGGGCAGGCTATGGTTTCTATGTAGACATCCCCTCTCAAACCGAAGCCAGAATACACATGATTAACATTTTATTAGAACCCAGCGACCAACAGAACCAACACCTGGAATATTTAATCTTTTGCAGCTATAAATGTGGGGTGCATCAGGGGTAAAGTGGTTGACCAGCCCACGTGTGGAGGTCCAGAGCAGTGGCATTGTCACTCTTCATTTCCTCCTATGTTAACTTTGCTTCCAACATCGGTCAGGCACATGGCTTTAAGTGGGTGGGAGCTCTGCGGGCAGACCCCTGGTAGTCTTTTAAAACTGTCAGTGAGCCAGGGCATTGTCAGTGCTACCTCATTCCCTAGGAGTAGGTGCCTTCAAGGCCCTGCACATGAGCGCGCGTAGGTTATTTGCAATAAGGACGAATAATGAATATGCTGTTAAAGCAGAACAGCCAGCAGTTCAAAAGGCTGACGGTCGCAGTCTATTTACTCTTAGGGTGTTTACTAATTTGCCTGCTTAATTCATTATGTGTCAACCAACTAGATGCGAAATCAACATGCACTCCTGTTTTTTGTCTGGTGATTTGTGAAGTTTTGATATTAGTAAGTAAACAAGAAAACTTTAGTAAGTTTAAGGTGCAGAGGAGATAATAACCAACCCTGGCATATGGATTGTATAATATGAATCAAAGAACAAATGGGAACTCCCGTCCCCTGAACACTGTCAAATGGCTCCAAATATTTTTAGTCCAAGAAGTTTAATTATATTCTGTGTTTGTTTCAGTATATTTCCCATTATCACATTCATATCAAAGAGCAATATTACAAAGATTTAGATGCATATCAGAAAAACTGACAATCAGTATCCTTATGAAACGTAAGTAATTTATTTTGTGGCCCAGCGCGTTTCGAGGCAACCTCTTCTTCAGGGGCATATGAATAGATTTCAAACAATATCTGGAAAGAATATTAATGAGCATTAATGCATGCTATGTTCAAGAACGATTCAATAATCTGGCAAAAAAGAGCATTAGTCCTGCTTATTCACAGCATAGTATAACATTGCATTTTATGACATCACGCCACGCATGCGTGTTTGGACGTCCTCTCTCAGGACTTCAGCCTGTGCTATATATTTGAGCCATGACATATCCATTTGGCCATCATTTGAGGGCTTGTAACTTACCATTAATTTGTGGCCTTATCGCGTTACTTTATCTTTTATCCTGACGTCACGCTTGCGAATGCCCGCGATGATGTCACTCAATTTATAGTTCCTCCATTAGATACACGCAATTGCGTTATTACATCATCAACATTGGCCACTACTTATAGCGGCCATTTTTTTTTTTCTTTTTTTTTAAACTCTGTTTATTGAGTTTGAGCAACACAACATGAAGAAACAAATATAAATGAGACATGAATCATTGGCATACATAGGATGAAGGCAGCATGGCGGTAGAAACAGTTTACATAGGCCCTCCGGGCCAAGGACCGCAAGACATCAATAGGACAAGGTATGCAAACAGTGTTTATCGTGCTACTTATGTACCCCCTCCCGCAGGGCTCAGTGAACATCTAGCTATTTACCCCATACTTTTTCAAATTTACGGGGGCAGCCCCGTGCGTTATAAATCCGGCGCTCTGAGGCTGCGCACCTGTCCAACTCGTTGCTCCAGCGATTCAGGCACAGTGGGTCGGCTGATCCCCAATTAGCTGCTATAAGTCTCTTGCCTGCCCCCAACGCAATTGCCAGGAACATTTTCTCATATTTAGACAGGTCTACTTCACCCCCGATGCCTAAGAGTACCATCTTAGGATCCCTAGGGATTGGTGTTGCCAGAGTGGCTGAGATTGTGTTAACACAGCCCTCCCAGAAGGCCTGTATCACCTGACATTCCCATATCATATGGTAGAAGGTGGCAGGTTCATTTTTGCAACGGACGCATGTCCCCTCTTCCATTCTACCCCATCTGGCCATTACCGCGCGTGAGTGATATGATCGATGGAGGATTCTCAACTGTATTAGCCTAAACTTGGATTCTATTCCGATTTCTCTGGGGGACATTAATGCCTCCACCCAATCTTCAGGTTCCAGGTGACCTACATCCCTTTCCCACTTTCTTTTGAGCCCGTCTAGCTGTGTAGCCCCGAACGAGTTAAGGGCCTGATAGAGAGTGGAGGTGACCTTCGAGGAGATGCGTTGCGGGAAAATGTTGGTCTCAATGGGAGAACAGGGGGGTATGATCGTCATGTCAGGGAATTGAGTGGAGATGGCATGGGTCAGTTGCGTGTGCCGGAACCGGTCCAAGGTCGAATTGTTCTTGCATAATCTCGAAACCCAGGAGGCGACCTTCTTGTATCACATGCGCTAATGTATGTATTCCCTTTGCTTGCAGTGACCAAAGGAGCCATTTTCACTATTTCTGGGAGGAGCGCGTTGTGCCATATGGGTTGTGACAGTGTTGGCTGTCCTTTCCAGCCGATTAGTTTGTGTGCGTCCCGCCAGGCGCGGCGTATGTGGTGGGTCATTTTGGACAGCGCCGGGAGTTGAATAGCGGCCATTTTCAACAACAGATTATCATCCAGATTCCATCCTTTGAAGGGATCTGGCGGATAACCCTAGTTTACTCTGTGTACTCTGTGTGTGACCTTTACACAGGAAGGTCGTCTTGGAGAGGATTTTCGCTTCCTTATCCACAGGTCTCAGCTTTTTTGAATAGGATATCTCTTATCCTTGGGGTTTGTTCCTTTTTAACATCATGGGACACTTGACTTGGCGATACTTGTTCAATGCTAAGCGCTATTACTAGACCCACCACAGAGGGACCTTGGACTCCAGCTTGAAAAATCTTTTTCATCCAAATTGGCCACTTTAGGTAAGCCCTTTTTTCTTACCTTTAAAACATCCTCGTTGTATTTCAGTGCCTATTTCCAATCGGATAGAATACCTTCCACTCTTTACATAGGTGTGGTGAAGCAATTTTGAGAATCTTCAGTTTATTCCTCTATCCGCATCCATGTCATATTTTTACCTGAGCATAGCAACTTTTACCTAAACAGTTACCACGATTGATGGTAAGCCTTCAAGACCGTTTTTAATACATTATTCGGACAGTTTGCATTAGGATGCTAGTCCTCTGTCTAGAATTTACTTAGTAATTGCACTTCGAGGAGTGTTAACAGACAAATAACTTATTGTATATCAAATCCAGTCAAGATTTGGAACCACCATGAGTTCTTGCTGTTGAAAAAACCAAAATGAATGTAATCATGTTGACGCGTTTACATATTATTAGGTTGACTCAAAACTATAAATGCGATGTTATACTATGAATAAGCAGGTCTAATGCGTGTTTTTTTTTTTTTGCCTGATTATTGAAATCGTTCTTGAACATAGCATGCATTAATTCTTAGAATTTAATATTCTTTCCAGATATTGTTTAAAATCTATTCATATGCCCCTGAAGAAGAGATTGTCTTGAAACGCGTTGGGCCACAAAATAAATTATTTATGTTTCATAAGGATCTTGTGTCAGTTTTTCTGATATGCATCTAAATCTTTGTAATATTGCTCTTTGATATGAATGTGATGATGGGGGGGGGGGGGAATATACTGAAACAAACACACAAAATATAATTTAACTCCTTGGACTCAAAATATTTTGAGCCATTCGACAGTGTGCAGGGGACGGGAGTTCCCACATTGGGAACTTATTTGTTCTTTAATTCATTATGTTCTCAGACGGTTTGCAGGCTTGAACCACTGCCATGAATATGGCTTATTTAAAAATAAATGTTGCTCATTCTTGTTCCCAAGATGCTCATTTGAGTTTGTGCAAGGCAGCAGGTAGCTTCCATTGGTGGTTTCACGTGGGTGATTTCAGGGCCAGCTGAAGATGCATGTGGCCCGTGATGACCAGCTCCAGACCCCCTCCATTAGGACACACCCAGGACAATTTGTTCAGGCCACCTATCCAGAGCCCCTCTTTGATTTTGTATCCCACTTAAAGCACTGGTCAGGCAGTAGCAGGGGCATTGCACTTTGATGTATTGTGTTCCGGCAGTGCAGTGAGATTGGTCTATGTGGTTCACTGTCTGTGGCCTCTTTCGGACATGCAAGCAGGGAGGGCAGGACTCGAACGGCGACAAGTGGCACATAGAGGTGTCCTCTAATTTTGTTCCCTATTGGCAAAACGGCACCAAACTTTGTCGAACCATTCAAGGTAAGATCTAGAATGATATTGCACAATTTCATGCAGTTTCATTCAGTGGCGCCAAAGTTATAAGCCATCCCAAAAACTACTTTTCATCAACCCCGTAATGCAAAAATATGTATGGATGCCCACGAACATCTGAGATACGAACATCTGAGATGTTCGCAAACATTACAAGGCTCCCCCGGACTGTTTGAAAACTTCAAAGGTGGAAAACATCGAGGATTTTTGTCTATGACCGTATCTCCTCCCATCCTCTGCACCCCTCAACTCCCCAGAGATTGTAGTTTGACAAGTGCAATGTTGTGTTTTTCAATACTTTTGTTACCGCGATGTGCGCGGACTACGGCGGCTGTCTGCGAATCCAACATGGTGACCGTTTCAAAATATCTGACCCAGCTTACATTTTTCACAATCCAATAAACGGGCCTGTCAGATTTCCGCAGACATCACACCGGGCTCTGATTGGTCCAGGAAGATGTCCCCAGAACGAATAGGGAAGGGAGCCTGCGGACCGAACCCAGATATCACTAGTTCTTTTTGGCCTACTTTTTTTGGCCATTTAAAAAAAAGAAACTACTGGACGGATTTACCCCAAATTTACAAAAGCACATTTTCGGGACCAAGCCGCTGCTAGCTGCAAATTTGGTGACAATCCGCCCATCGGTTTCGGCTGTAGGCGTGAGCAAAGAAATGTTTCCATTGCGTCTGAGGAAACCACACATTTTGGGGACCCCCCTATATAACTTTGCCCCCCCCCCCCTAGACAAAACCTCACCAGACTTCGCAGAATCGATCCGAGGGGGCCATATAATTATTTTGCAAAGTTTGGCGAGGATTCATCCAGGGGTGGGACAAGGGTATAAACTGCCCAATAAATGCTTTTCTATGGGTTGAGCAACTTGACCATAACCGCACGCCCTCTACCGCAGGCCGTTATATAAGGTGTGAGGACTCTGTATAGCAGGGGTCTGCAACATTTGGCTCGCCAGGTGCTATGGACTAAAACTCCCATCAGCCTTCGCCACTATAGTCAGTGGTGAGAGCTTATGGGGGATGTAGGCCAAAACAGCTGGCGGGCCAAAGGTTGGAGACCCCTGCTGTACAGGATGTAGTCAAAGAGCTGTGTTCTGTTGAGGATGTTTGGAAATCAGGAGACTTCCCAACAGATGAGCTCCCTCTTCTATGTCACTTAGGGTTTGGGGACAGGTCAGTTTTATGTCAGGCCGCGCAAGATGCACCCGACATTTCCCAACTTATATTGGCTGCTTGGGAGAACTTTGTTTATTGGAAATCTATTCAAAGTTATAGGCTAGTCAGTCCCAACAAGAAACAACTGAGATGTCAGTGAGTGATAGAGCACTGTATCTGTTGGTGTTGGGGGGGTGGAGGTTGTTGGTTAAAGAGGTCAGAGACCTTAAAAGCCGTTGAGGCTTGCGTCCTCTCGTATGGTGGGAAGGTGGTCGGTAAGAGGTGCACATGGATTGAGATTTGACAGAATTGAGTGACTGCCCAACAGCTCAGGGCTTTCTTGGGCCTTCTATGGTGTAGGTAGATTGTCACATGCCAGACATTCCTGTGTGTGATTACCCCTGAAGCAACCCTCTCTGTCGCTCTAGGAGTGGCAGTGACCTGTTGGAGAGAGGGTGACACTTAACTCGCATGTACCCTGGGAGTGTCTACTGCGCAAACGAACAGTTATTGTGTGACGTGGAAGGAAGGTTCGGAATTCACTTTCCATCCAAGCTACCATGCAACTCGCAAGAGATTACAATTTGTGCAATTCTCGAACATTTTTAAATTGCAGCATTCGTGTTGTTCATTGCAATCTAGCACTTATTATTAATGAAACCTCCCACTTTGAGTAGTCCTGGTTTTGTATTTGCAACATCTTTATGTAGATATGGTCCCTGTGTTTTTGTTTATCTGTTCTTTCCTGGATTCTGTTGATTTATTCAAGGGTTACATGCTTTTTTAAAATAATGAGAAATAAAAAAAAATGGAAAGGCATTTGAAATGGAGCTTTCATTTTGTTTTTTTGTGGTTTTTAGAAGTGTTTTTTCAAGTTTGGATTTTTTTTTTATTGAATACAACTCGCCTACTATTCGGCATTCAGTAGAATACAAAATATGCTTTTGGTGCACCTCTACTGCCAACTGACTCTTGTTTTGTGTTTCGCTCCCCTTCCTGTATAGAAATATTTAAGTTTCCATTGGACACTCAGCTGCTGCTCTGGGCCCCAATCCCTAGCTTGGCTTGTCAGCCCCTCTCTTCTATCCCCCATCCCTTTTCAGTCTCCATTTTTCTCCAGCCAGAAATGCCATCACTGAGGTTGTTTGTTCTCTGTACCTCTTCTTCTATCCTTGGTGAGTCAGTGTTGAAACCGGGTTCGGGGCTTGTTCCTGGGTGTCACCTATTCCTGTACAGCCTCTTGCTAGTTCCAGTCCCTCTGCCCCTCTTCTCCCCTCTAGTCAGTCTGGGTTTGGTGGGGTGGGTGTTGGATCTCCTATTCGGCTCTTGAATGTGGGAGGGCGGGGCGTGTAGTTTATTACCATTGCGGCAACCAGTTTTTTTTTTTACCACTGTTCAACGCAGGGTCTCATCTGTTGGGCCCAGATGCATTGTGCTACATGCAGGTTTTTTTCTGGATGGTGCTGCTTCCCAGGAACCATCTGAAAAATAAAAAATAAGAGAGCTATTTGGGCCAGAGCCTGATGGGCATCAGGACAGGGAAAGCGATACCAAAGTACATGCATGACTCGCGCATACCGTGGAACCAGGAACAAGGATAATCCTCTACTCCCACACATCCCATCTCTGGGTTATGTCTGGCTCTGGCATTGCCTCAGTATCCCACCTCCCCAGGTTGAGAGGGGGACTCTTGGGGGTTGGGGGGGGAGGAGGGGGGCCCTGACGGGTTCATCCACATGACTCTGTCAAACTTTAAATGTGAGATGATCTCTTAGGTGGGAAACGCATTAAACCACCACAGTCTCCAGCCATGATTTTACTAGTGGCACCTCTCCCTTCATCCCAGAACTCCCAACACCCACACAGTCTGCTTTCATCCTGCAGCTGCACTTTGACGGAATCCTCCGAGTACTCCAGATTAATCCCTGTGGGAAGACTGCACTGTAACAGTGGTTCTGAAATAAGAACTGTTGGAGACCCACCTCTCTCCAGGATATTGTGGGCAAACTATTCGACACATTATTTGGTTGAAGGAGGGTTTTGTGAATGCAAGCACATTTGTGGACGTGTCTTGCAAAGAATTAGTGCTGCCATTTGCTGCAAATTCATGGTAGATGATACCAAGTCCCTCCTGCATTTGGTCACAGCCCCTTCATATTTGCTCCATTAAGGGCACTCTTTCATTATCGGCAACATCCGATTGTAATAACCGTGGCATCCACTTTTCTACTAGTGATCGTCTCACTGGGTATTGATAGAATAAGTAGTCATTGCATGGTGTGATTAACTGTTACGTTCAGTCCTTATGATGTGTAGAACATGAAGGATTTGCAGGGGGCAGTCAATAATAGTTTTTGTTTTCTAGTACAATCTGAAGCAAGCTTAGGAGAATTAAGCTCCGTAAATATCTGTTTCTATACTTGATTTATACAAAAGCACTGGCAGTCTTTTAAAGTTTCATACAATATGCAACACTGATGGATTATGTATGTTATTTATCCTCGCACTGTTTCCTTTCCTGGTTGACATTGTTGTAACTTCCCGAAGAGTGTCCTACCCTCGAGACAGACATTTCCAGCACAGTATACTTGAAATAAATGGAATCAGTAATTGTACCCCAGGCCCACCTCCCTTTCAAGCCCTACTTCCCCAGCTGAGCAACGAGTGGACCTCCACCTGCCCACAACGCGCTGAAAGGCTCTGGGATGTAGGAAATACTTCTTTGAGGAAGGAAACAGCTGGTTTATGTGATCTGCCATGACGTTCAGCTGTCCCTATAGGTACACAACTGATAGCGAGAGCAGAAGTGCCTCCGCCCAGGTGCCTGACTGGAAAGCAAGACTTACCAACTGTGGAGACCGCATATCGTCTTCCCTGTTTAGGTAGGCCTGTGCGACTTGGTTATTGGTGCGGATGAGAACGTTCTTAACCTCGATGGAGGGTCCCGGAAAGGCTTTGACTGCTTTGAAAGAAGCAATCTGTTCTCTCCAGTTGCAGGATCCAGCTGCCTCGCAAGAGGACTTATCCCTTCTGTGCTTCGCCCTCCGTAGTCCACCAACATGTCATCAGGCTGACACCTGTCCTGTTTACAATCAAATCTACTGGGGCCGGATCCACAGACGCATTTGTTGAGGTTCTGAATCTGTGATTCTGAAAAGAGGCCATTCTTCCTGGTAGCAATGGAGACCCCTCTACTCATTAATTGACAGAAACATGGGAACAGTATTCTGGGAACTCTGTATATAAAGGCCTCCTGGGTTTTCTTTTAATGCAGCAGCAAATATATTGCAAAATGCCTGTGTACTGTTGGTGACATGGCACCTATTGAGTTTTCAATGCAATATTCGGAAAACGCTCTTGGGCAGAACCCCACACCACACCCCGGATTACCTCGAAATAGTTTGGTCGCTCAAGTCCCTTCAATAAAAATATTTAGGCCCCACCCATTTGAAAAAATTCACCTACTGCCTCTGACAGTACAAAGCCAATTACCCCCAGATGCAGCCTCCTTTATTTAACTCTTTGCTTTGGACTCTGACGGGCCACTGCACTATATTATCGCGCTGTGATATTTGCATCGTAGCCTCTGCCTTCCCAACGAACGACTAATCCCCTGCCCAACTCTCTCCCCCGCGCCACACCAACACGTCTCCAAAGAGTGCTACAGTTGAACTATGCGCCACTTGAGACTTGTATAATTGCACATTTGCCTAATCCTCTTTTCCTGCTTAAAAGCATATTTTTCTTCGCACCCTTTTTTGGGTAAGCAGTTGGACCTGTTCATTGAAAATGTGAACATTTGTAGAGTGAAACAAACAGGATATGCTTAAACATTACTGCCCAGGCACGTCATGGTATTACTTTTTGCATAGTACCTTTTCCGAAACAAAGCCTTTGCTAGTGAATTGGTACTGATTAATTTCTTTTTTATTTTTTTAAAACGCGCTCATTACTGGAGACCAGTAATCTATAACATGCAGTCAGTGTATCAATGTGACTTTTTCCGTGTATGCAACAAAACTAATTGTAGAGTTCCAAAACCCCACCACCTTTCAGACTGCCTTTCCTGCTCGCAGATTAACAATGGATCCCACAAACATTGGGTTGCTTAACAGAACAATTACTAGGATTGTAGTAAAATAATTTAAATGTGTATATACCTCAAATTAAGTGAACATCACTTAAGAGCCTGCATGTGGCATTCATAATATTTTGAAGCCATAATATTTTGAAGCCTTTTCAATAGTTTATGTATTAATAAATGCATGTAGGCGGAGGAGGGCATCCCTGTCTCTGTAGTTCAATAACCTTGCTATTACTGTGCGTGGGTGGGAACCCGGAACAGATATGCCGGTCGAGACCCTCTGGGCTCTTTCCCCCTGAGAAGAAGTTGGACATGAAGTCTGTGCGCCACTGTTCCAAAAAAAGAGTTCCATACTGGGACCCTCCGTTCTCTCTGGTTGCCCTAGTATGCCAAGGTTATTCCGTCTCAACCTCCCTTCACTGTCTTCGGCACGATTTTCGAGGATGGTCACCGCTGCCAACTGCCCCCCCCCCTTTTTTTTTCTTCTTCTTCACTGCATCTTCCATATCCGTTGTTCAGCCTCCCCCCCCACTTGTGAGGAGAGCTTGCGCAGGTCCTGGGGCAGAAAGGAAACCTCTGAAGACAGCCCATTTATTTTACCTTCCATTGAAGTTCGAGAATCATTTATGGCTCCCATTTTATCCCTTGGTGAAATAGCCGAGTCATCCTCGGTGGTTGGGCAGTCACAGCGGTAGTCTGTGGAGCCACTGGTCCCCCAGCCGCAAACTGGTCCATTTTGCTTTGGTGTAACGCTTTCCTTTCCTTATTGTTTGCCATTCTGCCCCAGGAGGAGCTCCCCGCCGTAATGCCACCTATCTTCTGAACCCCACATAGTACACTGGCCTCTCGGATGCATAAATTCAGTAGTCGTCCACTCTTTCTGCTGGGCACAGGCATAATGCATCTTCCCAATGTTCACCCTCGCTCCCCTTGTTATATTCCACCAGCAGTGTCAGGAACTGCCCTCTGGCCTGGCACTTCATTGGGCCCCAGATCGAGGGTCACAGTCCGGTGTGCGGAGCAGTGTGACTCTAGGTCCACCAGCGGAGACAAACGCGGCTCAATCCTCTCCCCCCTCTCCCTTCAGGGCAGTTCATTCTCCAATATTTTCCTTGGCCACTAGAAGGCTTGTGCCCCCAGCGTGGATCCGCAGTGGCTCCAGGGAAGCGTGCACCAAGCTGTGCCATACCTGTATGCTGTGGTTGCCTTTAACCCGCCCGCCAGCAGGAGCCTCCTTCACTGCCGCCCCGATCTCCTGTCGGCTATCTGCTGCCGGCGCTGCACAGGGCTCTACACCTCTTTCCAGCCCGTACAACAGAGCCTAGTCCACCGGCCACAAAGTATCTCTGCGGTCTGCCACTCTCCTCACCTGGGCACTTGCCAGACCGCAATGCATACCCGGTGCCGTTGTGCAGACCCAGTTGCTCGTCTCCGGCTGTTATGCTGTGTATCATTGCTGGCTGTCCCCTGGCTCCTCTTCACGCTCACCCGCCGGTCGGCTCCCTTGACGATTCCTACCCAGTTACTCCAAGTCAACCCGACCTCTTACAGGGAGCAACAGATGACTTTGTTGGGGGTCCAGCACTATGCACGGACCCAAGCAAGATGGCACCCGCACCTCCCAGTCGTGGAGGATAGCCTCCCTGCTCTGTTGCGTTTTCCTGCTTCCTGGCCTCGTTTCGCACTCGGAAGCCTGCAATCTGCCGCTGACACCCTCACTGCTCAGACGGGTGAAGGTGGTTTCGAACAGACTCGACCAGTATTTTTATCAAGGTAATAAAGGCCCGACGGAGCACCAAGCTCTCACGTCTGCATCGTGCGGCTGCTCAGCCACGCCCCTGATAATCCCAGTGTTGAGAGATACTCTGCATGTTCTCAAGGCAGGAAAAACGATTTACTACAAATATGGGCCAACAAATTCAGGTTTCAAGCTACTAGCCAGCCATAAAGTCACAAACCACCTCCATTCTTCACAAACATGCAGCTCATGATTTTTTACGCGCCACAAGTCAAATCTCATTAACCAGGGGCTAGTAGCAAGTGCCCATTTTGCCCCATGACTAAAAGGATATTAGAAAACAAAAACTGTTCTCTTTGGACCACTGAGGTATTCTGATGAGCCACAGTTGGTGCTACATCAAAAGTGCACCCAGGATTATTTGTATTTTTTGTGTTAGAATAGGGCCGATTGCTAGGAAAAGTGGCCAGATGAATAGATTCCATTTGTTTTGGCCAGAGGTCCAATATGTTGGGATCATTTCAACATATTCAGAATTCAGGTTTTTGTCAGCAGTCGCTTAACTTATGAGTCTTCCCTGTTGTACGCACCATTTTAATTATTGCCTGTATATTGTCAGCAGAGTTGGAAAATAAAATTCAAAGGATTTCTTTAGGGGTCATCGCAGGTGGTGGTGGCAAAGGAGGATTGCAAAGCTGGAAGGATGCTTTCCGCTTCCCTGGACTGTAGGATTGTTTCTTTCAAATTTAAGACAGGTGTGGGGTTTTTTCTCTGGCTTCCAAAAACCACTAAAACACGACCTCATCTAGATAAAGCGGTCTCTCAGCATAATTGAGATATTCTTATATCTCTGAGACATGTAAACCTCTGCTGGTTTAGGTGAATACCAAATAAAGGGCCTCCAAATGTTTAAGTACGGTTTTATTATGCACTCCGAGCCGGTGTCTGGCTTATTCAGGTTACCTGGATATCAGACTTATCTCAGGGGCGATGGTGGGTCCTGCCCTTCTGCACGTCCCACCTCCCCCTACCCTTCCGTTCCTGCCTCCAGTATGTTCCCCTGTCCCTAGCTGTGTCAGCTCTGCCGTTTTAAAGGCTGTCATGGAAAGTGAAAAGGGACCGGGTAGAGTTCCTTTCGCTTTTCACTGGGCAGCATTAGTGTACGGAGTACGTTTTTGTTTAATGAAGACGCTCGCCCACAAGCATTTTCATTTTAAAAATTGATAATGGCACCCCGGGCTCTTTGACGGGCTGATAATGGCGATAAAGAACTGCAGCAGGCTGAACCAGCAATGTAATCAGAAACCGCGTCATTATTACTGAAATATGTCACTCTCTCCATTGCTAATATTTACCACTGTCGTGTTTGCAGATCACTCGATAAAAGGCAGCAGGTAGGCTGTGTGGATTGTGGTCAATATATTTTTATAATGTATGCAGTAATAACCGTCTTTCAGTTTTGTTTACCACTATCTCCGAAGTCACAGTACATTACATGTACGTTTTTTTATTATTGATTCCTTTTATAAGGCATCGTTGAAAATACTCTGATTTTCAAAAAAGACATACTATATAGAACCAGGGTATTGTTTATCAGAAGTGACTTGGGCCTGCTTAAATTTAAATGGAATTGTTACTCTACATCCAGCTCGGTATTGCTTTGTCAGCAGTTATCCTGTTTATTGAAAAATCTGATTTTTAGAACAGCATGCATGAGCAAGTCTGGTTAATAATATCCCAATACACTCGGCTGTCTGATTAGCTGAAAATAATCACGTGGCCAAAGGGAAGGAAAAAAGATGAAAGTCTAGATTATGGGTGAACACTCTAAGAATACCAGCTATACTGAGTTGTGTTTTGAGTCCGTGATTTAAGAGTTGTAGTGTTTCCATTTTTTAAGCATAGTAACCTAATGTGGAGTAGTAAGTGCTCCAAGCCTCCCCTATATTTTTGCATGTGCAAATGTATCGGTTTGCGAATGACTCACTCCACCTGTTGCTTAACATTATAGGTTGTAAACAAACTCTGGTCAGGGCCATTTTAAGCATTTCTGGGGCCCTGTGCATGGACATCTTTTGGGCTCCCCTCCACCAAACCAAAGGAATTAAGTGATCAAGACTATCTGGTGGCATCCTCTCCCCCTCTGTGATCACAACCTATAGGTTGATATGCTGCCTCGCAGCATTCAAAATAAGCATGTTTACTCCCTGTAAGTCCCCTTACCCTCCTCATTCTTGCTCTAACCAGAATGATAAACACGTAGCATTTGAAGGCCAACATTAGCAATCTACGAAGAGGTTACTTCTCTTCCAGTATAGAAAGGGATCAGTAGCATCCGGGAAGGTATGACGCTTGTAGTATTAATGCAGGACTGTATGTAAAAGGTACATGTAACCCAGAATAGGCAGAGAACTCAGCATCAGCTGCCCCAGAGAAGGCAAAAGTGTGCAAGCATGGATAGAGTAGACACATTGTAAGGAAGGAGAAAGCTACACATAGCATAGCATGGCTAGTGGATGCAGATTAGAAGCTACCAGGATGGTGTGTCTAGCCGGACAGGCTTTGATTAGAATTGGGACATGGTTTTCAAATAGTGTTGCCATTGGAGATAAGGGAACAAGTGCTTGTGTTATGCTCAATATTATAGTGGAAGAAATCCTATAGCCAGTGAAACCATGAGTGAGGCTTTTATGAAGATCATATCCTGAGAAGGAAATCACTCTAAAGGGCTGACTGTTCCGAAAGGGTTGGGGAGTGGCAATTCTTTTTTTTTCATTTTTTTTTCTTTTTTTTTTTAACTGTTTATTGGCATTTAACCATCAGCACTGTATGCCGGCATTTCCCCTCTTCTCCCTCCCCCCCACCCCAAGGTACACCCCCAGTGTTTCAGAGATGTATTACTATTTCAGAGATTTATTACTGTGCATGAGTCCTGATGCTTCATTGTTCCATGTGTTGAGTCGCAGCAACCTTGTGCTTGTATTACAGAGATAGCCGTGTTATAATCACTCCTCTGCTTTTACAGTTACTATGCACCACTTTGCTCCTATCAATTAACTGTCAGACTCAATTGTAGGCGAAACGACTACGGTGTCCTCAGCCTGTCACATCAGATGAGTATACTCATCCCAAATATTACCGACATTGCCTCGACTTTGATTCAGCGACCCCCCCAGCCATTTTCCATATCGAGACATTGTTATATTTAATTTCCATTGTGAGTGTCTTGGGCCTCTCGTCCCCTCCCAGTGCATCACCACCCGTCGTTTGGCTAGTATAAGCAGTACACTAGCCAGTTTCCTGGTGTGCCTGGGGACTTCTTTGGTGTAACCCAGTGGATCTATTAGTGGATCTAAACATGTTGTTTGGCCCGTTATGTCACTGATGGTGTCAAATACCTCCTCCCAGTATCGCTGTACAGCCAGGCAATTCCAAGACCTATGAAGGAAGTCCACCTGTTCAGTGTTGCACTTTTTCCATCTCCCTGTGGTGTCTGGGTAGTATTCCTTTAGACTAGCCGGGGTGGGGTAGAACTGTTGAATGTATTTAAAGTGAATCAATTTGAATGGGTCCCCTTCTGACTCCCATGCAGCAGAATGTCCACACCTCTTCCGCAATTTCCCTCCCCAAGGAGTTTTCTCATTTTGCCCTTGGTGAGGTTCGGGCATTACTCTTAGTGTTCATGTACATAGCGTATAGCCCAGACGCCGCTTTACTACCAACCATGCCCTGTAGCAGTTTGTCCAACATGGGGGAGACCTGGGGTTGTTCTGGAAATGTAGTGAATACCTGGGTCAAACTCACCTGTAAACAGTACATAAATATGCCTAGAGCTGACATTACCCCTTTCTCCTTTAGCCCCTCCAGAGTCATGAATTTTCCCTCTGTTGCCGGAAATCCAGTATCCCCTAGCCTTTTCATGAAAGCCACATAGCCTGGTTCAGCTGTGATCGGGATCCAGGCACATGTATCACAGGAAGTCTGGGGAATAGAGAACCTCTCCCCTCTTTTTATGATCAAGGCGTGCCCATGCCCTGCAGGTCACTTCCACTAGATTCCGTGTTTAGTGCGCTCTGTTTGGTGCTGAGTATGACTGATCTAAGAAGGTCCGGCGCTGCCACCGTTCTTTCCACCTCCACGTGTCTTCTTTTCCCCCCTGTACTTTAGATACCCTGCCTGTACCACACAGTAATATATTTCAAGATCAGGTAGTGCCAGGCCCCCTGCAGAAATCGGCGCCGTTAACATATCCCAGGATACTCTGTGAGGTTTTCCCGCCCACAAAAACTGTGAAATGAAGCACTGGTCGGGCGGTTGGCGGGGCTTTGCATTTTGGTGTATTGTGTTCCAGCAGTGCAGTGAGACTGTTCTATGTGGTTCACTGCCTATGTGGCCTCTTTCGGACATGCAAGCGGGGAGGGCAGGATTCGAAAGGCAACAAGTGGTACATAGAGGTGTCCTTTATTACAGTGTGACGGAGTGACCATATTACCATTGGCAGGTTGCACTTCCCTGGATGGCCTGCCGTGTGGACAATGTAAGAGGGCCTGTGCTTCCAGGATAGCTGTTGTAACAACTGGCCACCACTTGCTTAACACAATATAAACGTTTGCCTGTTGACAAACTTGCCAAGTTTTCATTTTGCTTTAGCATGGCAGTTCCATATTTGCAGTATGCCTTTTTAATTTTATATGCGTGATAGTTTCATGTTTTATGTGCAAGACTTTGAGTGGCACTTTATTGCAATCAACCAATGACACTGTGGATGTGTTAGTTTAGGGATGTGTTAGTGTACATGAGTCTGTGTGGAATGCCTGCTCCAGTGATGTGAAAATTTAGCCCATAGCAGCAATACGTCCCATATTATGTGAGTACCAGGTAATGTTAATGAAATACTGTACTTGCATCAAAAATTGCAAGTGCCTTGACGCAATGGGAGGATTACCAGGGAGCGTGCCAGGTAGTTCCATTATCTTGTGGAATTTCCTGGTCATTACCTGGCAGTACACGCTTATTATGACCATGCCCAATCTATGACATTTGTGATGTCATCTTTCATGTCCTGGGTGTTGGTCTTAGCAGTGCACAGTGGTGGCACGAGTTTTGGTTGCTTAGCTTACCATAACTGGCGAAATCCTGGGGGTTTTCATTTTTACTTGTAACCATAACGTGCCTTTTAACAAAGTTTTTGTTCATTGAATTTCATAGGTTTTTATTAGTGCACCCTAATTTCCTACAACTTAATAATCTCATACCTACCCCAATATAGCAATATTTGTGTCCAATATAGAAAGTTTCACCTTAAAACTCTTCCATTCCCCACTTTCTAGCATCATTTTTAACACTTATATACACTTTTTGCAACTTTTTCCACAGTTTTTATAATCACAATGTTCGCGAATGTCTGACTCCACCGCAAACCTTTCCGGACAGTGTCGTAATGACCTTGTGCTCATCTAGGAACTTTGAAGCTCAAAATGTACCCTTGCATAGCTCCTACACCTACTCATTATCCATTAACAATCTAGCACACAGCATATACTTGGAAGAATATTAGCAAATCTGCTTTTTATCTTAAAAATGGCATCAGCTATTGCCATCCCTCCACGCCAAGAGCCACAACCAGCTGGAAGGACCTACGCAAAGAAAGAAGCGCAATACTTCAAAAGACAATGAAGAGGACCATGAAGATGAGGTAGAGGAAGTGCCTACCTCTAGCACCCAACGAAAATCGTGGGTTTGGCAGTGCTTTACCACTGTTGGGAATGTACCAAAGGCCAAAGCAGTTGCCGACTACCTGTACAATACTCGTATGGGACCACCTCCATGCGCCGCCGCACCAAATCCAACCACTGCAATGCCCCCTGACAGGTTCATCCACATGACTCTGTCAAACTTTAGATGTGAGATGATCTCTTAGGTGGGAAACACATGAAACCCCCACAGTCTCCAGCCATGATTTTACTAGCGGCTCTCTTCCTCTACCTCATCTTCCTTAACCAGTACAGTAACCACACAGCCTACTTCCGTGGGACACAAAATCCCACCAGCTACCTTGCAAGCTATAAGAGGCTGTTGATCCATATCTTTTGAAGACAACAGCACTCTGTATATACTGCAACACACCACATTGCAGCAGGGGGGAGCAATTGGGAGGGTCTTTTGAAGCTGTAATCAAGGAACATGAGAAACACTGCCCCCTACCTTAGATGCAACACACGCGCAACATCTTCCCCTGTCCACCTGCCCCTCCATATTTGTGGTTGGTGCCCCTTCTCCCCCCCCCCCTTTCACTCCCCACCTTACTTTCTGCCCTCATGCAAAAAAAAAATAAACATTAAAAAAGGTTCCTGTTTAGGAACCACCTTTCACAGTTAAAAAAAAAATACAAAAAATAAATAAAAATAAGCCTATAGACTCCATCTACTTTACATTTTTCAGTGAAGTATTTAGATTCAATAAGCTTCTCCAACATTCCCATTAGCATAGTCAACTATGCTAATGGTATCATGGACAATTGTATACTAGAGAAAAGGAAAAAAGCACATAAACATGTTTCTGTCCAAATTCTTCTCTCTAGTATACAATAAACACCATAATCCATTCCGTTAATGACTATCCAGTCTCTGCGTTCCCCAGTCCAGCCCATACCTTATTAGAAAATCCAGAGTGCACAATCGTACCATCACACAAAACAGCCCTTCTACTCTGTTAACTGTTATGTTTGTAACACTTCCTCATTGCCTGCTTTAAACCATTCATACATATATCCACCAATCACTTAAAAAAACTCTTAAGAATCAACATATTAAACTTCCAACTGCCACTTAATGTTCTACAAATCTTTTGCATCTACATTTCCCATACTTGTACCAAATAATTATACATAGTGCTCCTATAAATGCACATATGCATTGTGCAGTGAGAGAACTCCATGAATAAAAGGGGCAGTACGGATAGACAAGTGCTCATGGGAGCCCAGGAGGAAAGTGCCAAGGGAGGCCAAGGTAGAGTACCATTAGCTAACTTCTGGGGCAAAGGAGTACCAAGGGTGGGATACATCTTAACCATAACCTTCCTTTAACAAACAAAAAATGTCTGTCAATTTAATAGGTTTTTTTAGAATGTTTCATAATTATATAAGTAATAATTTAACATATATTAAACCACTTGTAACATTTTTTTTTAGCAATGCATACTTGTATCATCGTTATCAGCAGCGATTGCTGGGGATGGAAGTCATTGTTCAATTGCCTAGGGCATGGGGCTCGACCTTCACCCCAGCCCCACCAATCCACCCCCGTTATCCACTGCACCTACCAAGCATCCTAGTTCAGTGTCCATGATACCTACAGTAACAACCCCCACACTCTGGGTTAAAATGGACCAGCCTTCCACCAGCATGGCACCCCCACGTCCTCTCGCATCGCCTAGAATAAGCCCGGCAGCACCCACTGTAGGCCATTCCAACCTATACCTCAACGACCCAGCTCTATGGCTGGATCACTTTGCCAGGAAACCTACACCTAACCAACCCTGCCCCCTCTCTCTCAGAAATAAGAGACTAGGCTCCAGATTCCGCCTACGCCTACGCCACTCCCGTCACATCGCCAGGAAACAAACCCCCCTCTCCCCTGGATCTCTGTCAATTACCACCACACGCAAACCCACCTCCACCAAGGCTAAATTGCACATGTTCAAAGGCGCCCTCATTAATGCCAGATCCCTCACTGCACATGCACTAGACATAGCTGACCTCATCACCACGTCCGACCTTGACTTCCTAGCTATCTCCGAAACATGGCTTCATGCCGCATCTGGCCCCTTACTAGCGTTAGCCCTACCGCCGAACTACGGCATCACACGATGTGACCGCTCCTCCACCTCTTCCAAAGGCGGTGGTGTGGCCTTCATCCATAAAAATACTCTTGACCTAAGAGTGTTACCTGACTCCAAACTCACATCGGCCGAATTGCTGTCTGTCAAACTAGCACTCACACCTAACCAAACAGCCACCATGCACCTAATCTATAGACCTCCAGGACCCGCTCCAACATTTGTCAGTGATATCTCCACTCTCCTCCTCAACAATACAAAGATCAACTCGCAAACAATCATCCTAGGCGACCTTAACTTAGGTCTTGGTGACTTAAAAGATCCGGTGGCCTCTGACCTGGAGATTGCACTATCTGACCTCGGCCTTACCTTATACATCCATGAGCCTACCCATATTAAAGGTAGAACACTTGACTGGGTAGCTGGCTCCAATTGCAATATCAAAGTCCTTAACAATTCCCCCTGTCTATGGTCCGACCATCACATTATAACTTTCAACATTGAAGCCACATCACGAATCCCGTCACCGTTAGCCCCAGCACTCCCAACTCGAAGCAAAAAAGATATAACCAAGGAGAAACTCCTCCCGTTGTTACTCCCGTCCCTTAACACAGCCACCAACTCCTTCTCTGATCCAACCTCACTAGCACACACCTACAACCAAACAATGCAAACTGCCATTGATTGTATAGCACCTCTCAAACTTAGAAAGGCTAAACCTCAAGCCTATCTCAACTCATGGTTCACACCACAGCTAAGATCGCTCCGCAAAGCCAAACGCTGTGCCGAAAATCGATGGAAAAGCCACCCCTCAGACGAGCATAAAGACAGTTTCCTCCTAGCCTCACTCTCCTACAAAGATGCCATCATCACGGCTAAAAAGGAATCTTTCAACAACCGCATTATACAAGCCGACTCGAACTCCAAGGAACTCTTTAAAATCCTAAGAGAGCTTGAAACTCCAGTCGCCCCCCCTGACACATGCGTGAAAGATAGTAAATGGTGCGCCAACATCCAAGCAGCCTTACTAAATAAAATCTCCACACTACAAGACAAAATCAAAGATAAACAGGACAGCCTGAAGCGCGACAACCACGCTCATTCCCTCACTAAGGCCCCCTTACCAGACCCTACTAATATCACACCTTTCGCATTCTCTCCACTTACCGTGGTAGAGGTAGAAAATATAATTCTTAGAATTAAGCCAACTAACTGCCAAGGTGACCCGTGCCCAGCCCATACTATCAAGGACTCAGCGCATGAGTTGGCACCATTCATCACGGCCTTCATCAACTCTTCCTTTCAAACAGGCATTGTCCCGGACAATCTGAAGGACGCTTGGGTTATCCCACTGCTTAAAAAACCTTCCCTAGACCCGAACATTCCCACTAACTTCCGACCTATCACCACCGTACCATTCCTGCTCAAGATCCTAGACCGTGCCGCATACTTTCAGATCCAAAATTACCTGGAAACTAATAACTTGCTAGGTCTACGACAATCTGGCTTCCGCCCCAGACACGGGACAGAGACCGCTTTATTCGACCTTAAAACTCAAATCGAGGTTCTAAAGGATCAAGGCAAATTAGCACTGCTACTACTTCTCGACCTCTCAGCCGCATTCGATCTGGTCAACCATCAGATCCTGTGCGAGCACCTCCATTCAGCGGCCAACTTCTCTTCCTCGGCTGCGGCTTGGATCAAATCCTTCCTGAGCAACAGATCCATGAGAGTCTTTGCCCCAGCCGCAGCCGCGGACCCCTCCCCGATTCACTGCGGCGTTCCTCAGGGATCTTGTGTGTCACCTACACTTTATAACATTTTCACGAAACCACTCTTTGATGTACTTGACTATCTGGGTGTCTCCTATACCAACTATGCGGACGACACCCAGATACTCATCCCCATCACTGGTGATTATCTAGGTGACACCAAAGCCCTTAACGACATCTACTTGGTCATCCAGGCCTGGATGGCCCAACATCAGTTGTGCTTGAATGATGACAAGACGGAGCTCCTAATCTTGGGCACTGCACAACGTCTGAGCAGACTAGAACCGTCCTATCAATCATTCAACATAGATGGTAATATCATTCGTGTCTCAAAAGATACCAAAACGTTAGGTTTCTACCTTGATGCCACACTTTCATTAACCCGACAAACGAATGCTGTCAGATCTGCGTCTGCATACACATGCAAACTCATCGCAGCTTGCAGACCTTTCCTCACTACGTCTAACAGCGTTACGCTAGCGAGAACCCTTATTATGGCTAAAATTGATTACTGCAGTGCTCTTTATCTTGGCACCAGCCAAGAGAACCTGAACAGACTTCAAACGACACAAAACAACGCCATTCGTGCTGCGCTAAACATTCCCCGACACCACCACATCACAGAAACCAGAAGTAAGCTAAATTGGCTACCTGTCAAACAGAGAATTTCACTCAAAACACTTGCCCTTACGCACAAATGCCTAGCCAACAAAGCCCCGATCTACCTTGGTAGTCGACTATCGCGCCACTCTACCTCCCGTCCTCTAAGAACAGCCCAATCCCACTGTTTAGCGATCCCGAGATTTAAATTGCAAAAAGCAGGGGGCTCAAGTTTCCCTGTCTTAGCTTCCAAGTTATGGAACTCCCTCCCTGTCTCAATTAGAGCGGAAGACTCTTTCAATACCTTCAAAGCCAACACTAGATCTTGGCTTTTCAACCAGCATTAAGGCCATCTTCGCGCCTCTCCCCGACATACCCTGACCTGCCGTCCACTACTATCATCTATCGGCACTGAAACTACTGTACATATGTATATAAGATCCTCTTGCAAATATATATAATGACTCTTTGCTTGACCTGCATTTTTGGATCCCATGTTTGTAAATAATGCTCTGTTATACCTGCATTTCTGTAACCTTGTACTAATTGCGCCCTGATGCCTCCGGGCCTGCGGGTTTGCGCGTTATAAATAAAAATACAATACAATACAATACCCTCATAATGTAACCAATGGCCAGTCTCCACAATCCATTGGGCATGGTCGTCGGCCATGCCGCATACCACAATAGGCAAATCGGAATAGACATTTGTCCTGCCGAGGGCCAGGCCCACTGCCCACAACAGAAAAGTTATATCATTGTTTTTTGTACTTGGGTTTTCGACACTTTCAAAAAAGTAAAACACCAGACAGATTTGCTAATGCTCTTCGTGCAAGTTTGCTGCAATCCCGTCCAGCATTCCGTGCAGCAGCTGCAAGCAGAGCAGAATTTCTTTTTTGTTTTTCCCCATTTTAAATATAGAGCCTCGCTCATGCTGTATGCCCCAATAAGTAAATCGGAGTAGGCATTCATCCTTGCAGAGGGCCAGGCCCATTGTCCATGCACCAAACTTATATCACTATTTTTTTTTGTGCTTACATTTGGACACTTGACAAAAATAAAACACAAAACAGATTTTTTGCAAAAGCATGCTTTTAGGTCCTTACTGATGCTCCAGGTTTGTTGTAATTCAGTACAGCAGTTCAGGCTGTAGCCGCAAGCAAAATATTTTTTCCCATTCAAACTTAGGGATTCGGCCATGCTGCATGACCCAATAATCAAATTCGAGTACACGATTATCAAGTAATTGCAGGGTGGTAGAATGCGCAGACCACTACGCTTCATCTAGTATTTTAAACGGATTACCCTGCTACTAGTGATGGGGTTCTTTTGTGAAGGTGCCCTTCCTTCAAGTGTTGGGTTTCGAATAGGGGAGTGAGCCCTGTTCACCTTAGCGCAGGGTTATTCAATAAGTAACTATTGTAGTAATAAAGCAGTCTTGAGAACCGTTTTTGGTGCTATATTTATTGTTAAAAGTCAGCTGACGGGTGTTTCGACTCTCTAGGGTCTTTCTTAAAGTGTGTGGATTGTGGGCTAGTCATTGCCTCAAGGTTGTGCAAATGAATCTGGCATGCAGTCCCAATATATTGTATCGGTATGGTCGCAAATAAAGGTGGTTAATGATTTGAAGGGGTGGCCTGGTGACCTCGTGGGCACCTGGTTCGGCAGCCTCTGTAATTATCTGCTGATTAGCATTGTCTCGAAGTGTATGCAGCAGTAGTCACTGCGATCTGTTGATGCAATCCTGTGCAGTACCTCTATTTGTAGTCACAGGCACAATTGTAGCCACAGGTAAAACAAATCTTCCCATTCAAACCTATCCCTATTTTGAAAAAATTTACCACATAGCCGTTCCCTGGTGGCCATGCCCACTTTACCCCCATTGCCAGTCCCTCGTGGTCATGGCCAGTGCCAGATTGTCTGAGTCATGGACAATCTGGCCACTGCCCATGGCTACAGGCTATATACCTAGTGAATCACAATTATTTTTTTTTCTTTTTTTTTTTTTTTTGTACCTACATTATATGACACTTTTCAAAAATAAAACGGACACATTTGCAAAACCTTGCTTTCAGGTCCTTGCCAATGCTCCTTGCATGAGTTTTCCCGCAACTACATCCATGTAAGTGTCAAAATGTATGTACATAAAATAGACATAACTTAGTAAAATCCATTCAGACTGCACAAACATTCAAGGTTTGGTCTATAATACATCCAAAATCTTTTGTACACGTTTCTTAAACAGCAACAAAGTTATAAGCCAACTAAAAAAGGTGCAAATCCCCCACCCCCTCTAATTTTGCCCCTCTTCACAAAATCCTACCAAACTTTGCAAAAACATTCAAATCTGGGTCTTTAACCTTTTTGCAATTATTTGTGCAGATTTGTGAAATAGCACCAAATTTTTATATGCCTTTCAAATATTTTGTGACCCCCCCACCCTCTAATTTTGTTCCCTCTTTACAAAACAGCACCAGACTTTGTAGAACCATTCAAGGTCAGATCTAGAATATCACATCACACAATTTCATGCAGTTTCATTCAGTGGCGCCAAAGTTATAAGACATCCCAAAAACGTTTTTTCACCAAACCTGTAATGCAAAAATATGTATGGATGCCCCCGAACATCTGAGATGTTCTCGAACATTACAGGGCTGTCCCGGACTGTTCGAAAACTTCAAAGGTGCAAAACCACCCGTTTTTGGGGCGTTCTATGGCCATACCACATCCCATCCTCATCACCCCTCAACTCCCAGAGATTTTTTTATTAGTTTGACAAGTGAAATGTTGTGTTTTTCAATATGTTTTTACCGCAATGGGCGCAGACTACGCCGGCTGACCGTGAATCCAACATGGTGACCGTTTCAAAATATCGGACCCAGCTTACGTTTTTCACCATCCAATCAACGGGCCCTTCAGATGTCCCCGGCCATCACGCCGGGCTCTGATTGGTCCAGGAGGATGTCCTCGGACCAAATAGGGAAGTGAGTCCGCGGACTGGACCCAGATATCACTAATTCCTTTTGACCTATTTTTGGCTGTTTAAAAAAAAAAAGACTGGACGGATTTACACCAAATTTACAAAAGCACATTTTTGGGACCAAGCCAACGCTAGCCACAAATTTGGTGACAGTCCGTCCAGCGGTTTCAGTTGTAGGTGTGAGCAAAGAAATGTTTCCATTGCGTCTGAAGAAACCACATGTTTTGGGACTCACCCTATATAACTTTCCTCCCCTGGATAAAACCTCACCAGACTTTTCAGAATCGATCCGAGTGGGCAATATACTTCTTTTGCAAAGTTAGGTGAGGATTTATCCTGAGGGGACACATTTATAAGCTGCCCAATAAATGCTCTTCCTATGGGTTGAGCAATTTAACCATAACCACACGCCCGCTACAGCAGGCCGTTATAGAAGATGTGAGGACTCTGTATAGCAGGGGTTTGCGACATTTGGCTCAACGGGTGCTATGGACTAAAACTCCCTTCAGCCTTCGCCACTATAGTCAATGTTGAGAGATTATGGGGGATGTAGGCCTAAACAGCTGGCGGGCCAAAGGTTGGAGAGCCCTGCTGTACAGGATGTAGTCAAAGAGCTGTGTTCTGTTGAGGATGTTTGGAAATCAGGAGACTTCCCAACAGATGAGCTCCCTCTTCTATGTTACTTAGGGTTTGGGGACAAGTCAGTTTTATGTCAGGCAGCACAAGATTCACCCGACATTTCCCAACCTATATTGGCTGCTTGGGAGAACTTGGCGTATTGGAAATCTATTCAACGTTATAGGCTAGTCAGTCCCAACAAGAAACAACTGAGATGTCAGTGAGTGATAGAGCACTGAATCTGTTGGTGTTGGGGGTGGAGGGTGTTGGTTAAAGAGGTGCGAGACCTTAAAAGCCATAGAGACTTGCGTCCTCTCGTATGTTGGGAAGGTGGTTGGTAAGTAGTGCACGTGGATTGAGATTTGACGGAATTGAGTGACTGCCCAACAGGTCAGGGCTTTCTTGGGCCTTGTATGGTGTAGGCAGATTGTCACATGCCAGACATTCCTGTATGTGATTACCCCTGAACCAACCCTCTCTGCCGCTCTAGGAGTGGCAGTGACCTCTTGGAGAAAGGGTGACAGTTAACTCGCATGTACGTGGACGTTTCTACTGCGCAAACAGAAGTAATTTGTGCATTTTTGTTTGACGTGGCAGGAAGGTTCAGAAATCACTTTCCATGTAAGCTACCTTGCAGCTCGCAAGAGATTACAATTTGTGCAATTCCCGAAGACCATTTTTAAATTGCAGCATTCATGTTGTTCATCATTGCAACCTAGCACTTTGTATTAATGAAACCTCCCACTTTGAGTAGTCCTAGTTTTGTGTTTGCAACATCTTTGTATAAATATGGTCCCTGTGTTTTTTTCAATCTGTTCTTTCCTGGATTGTGTTGATTTATTCGACGATTAGATGCTTTTTAAAATGATGAGAAATAAAAAAACATGGAAAAACATTTAAAATGGAGCTTTCGTTTTGTTTTTTTATGGTTTTTAGAAGTGTTTTTTTAAGTTTGGAACACGTTTTATTAAATACAACTCAACTACTATTCGGCATTCAGTAGAATACTAAATATGCTTTCGGTGCACCTCTACTGCCAACTGATTCTACTGTTTTGTTTTTCGCTCCCCTTCCTGTATAGAAATATTTGAGTTTCCATTGGAAATTCAGATCAGCTGTTGCTCTGGGCCCCAATCTCTAGCTTGGCTTGGCAGCCCCTGCCGCCAACTCCCAACTCTTCCAAATGCCTTCCCTTCTGGGCTAGAACTTTCCCTGGAAGTTTCCATCAGGGCCTTCTATTCCCCCATCCATTTTCAGTCTCCATTTTTCTCCAGCCAGCAATGCCATCACTGAGGTAGTTTGTTCTCTATACCTCTTCTATCCTTGGTGAGTCAGTGTTGAAACCGGGTTCGGGGCTTGTTCCTGGGTGTCAGCTATTCCTGTACAGTCTCTTGCTAGTTCCAGTCCCTCTGCCCCTCTTTTCCCCTCTAGTCAGTCTGGGTTTGGTGGGGTGGGTGTTGGATCTCCTATTCGGCTCTGGAATGTGGGAGGGCGGGGCATGTAGTTTATTACCATTGCGGCAACCAGTTCTTTGTACCACTGTTCAACGCAGGGTCTCATCTGTTGGGCCCAGATGCATTGGGCTACATGCAGGTTTTTTTCTGGATGGTGCTGCTTCCCAGGAATCATCTGAAAAATTAAAAATAAAAGAGAACTATGGTGGACAGAGCCTGATGGGCATCAGGACAGGGAAAGAGATACCAAAGTACATCCATGACTCACGCATACCGTGGAACCAGGAACAAGGATAGTCCTCTACTCCCACACATCCAATCTCTGGGTTATGTCTGGCTCTGGCATTGCCTCGGTATCCCACCTCTCCAGGTTGAGGGGGGGACTCTTGGGGGCCCCCTGACGGGTTCATCCACATGAGACTGTCAAACTTTAAATGTGAGATGATCTCTTAGGTGGGAAACGCATGAAACCCCCACAGTCTCCAGCCATGATTTTACTAGTGGCACTTCTTCCCTCATCCCAGAACGCCCAACACCCACACAGTCTGCTTTCATCCTGCACCTGCACTTTGACAGAATCCTCTGAGTACTCCAGATTAATCCCTGTGGGAAGACTGCACTGTAACAGTGGTTCTGAAATAAGACCTGTTGGAGACCCACCTCTCTCCGGGATATTGTGGGCAAACTATTCGACACATTATTTGGTTGAAGGAGGGTTTTGTGAATGCAAGCACATTTGTGGACGTGTCTTGCAAAGAATTAGTGCTGCCATTTGCTGCAAATTCATGGTAGATGATACGAAGTCCTCCCACCCCCTACATTTGGTCACAGCCCCTTCATATTTGCTCCTTTAAGGGCACTCTTTCATTATCAGCAACATCCGATTGTAATAACCGTGGCATCCACTTTTCTACTAGTGATGGTCTCACTGGATATAAGTAGTCCTTCCATGGTGTGATTAACTGTTACGTTCAATCCTTATGATGTGCAGAACATGAAGGATTTGCAGTGGGCAGTCAATAATAGCTTTTATCTTCTAGTACAATCTGAAGCAAGCTTAGGAGAATTAAGCTCCGTAAACAATATGTTTCTATACTTGATTTATACAAAAGCGCTGGGAATCTTTTAAATACTGATGGATTATGTATGTTAATTATCCTTACACTGTTTACTTTCCTGGTTGACATTGTTGTAACTTCTGAAGAGTGTCCTACCCTCGAGACAGACGTTTCTAGAACAGCTTACTTGAAATAAATGGGAGACCTGGAATTCATTACCTCTGTCGATAAATTGTGGATCCATCAGTATATTTAAAAAACAACTCAAGATGTGGTTGTTCGATTGCGGCACTGAGTAATCTCTGCTCCTTGTTGTGGTCTTCCGCCCTGTTGCTTGCTTATGTTTTTTTGTGGCATTTGTCCATGTGAGCGCTCTGAGGCCTTCGGGTGATATTGCCCAATATAAAAACCAATATAGATAGATAGATAGGAATCGGTAATTGTACCCCAGGCCCACCTCCCTTTCAGGCTCTACTTCACCAGCTGAGCAACGAGTTGATCTCCACCTGCCCACAAGGCACTGAAAGGCTCTTGGATGTAGGAAATACGTCTTTAAGGAAACAGTTGGCTTATGTGATCTGCCATGATGTTCAGCTGTCCCTATAGGTACACAACTGATAGCGAGAGCAGATGTGCGTCCACTCAGGTGCCCGACTGGAAAGCAAGACTCACCAACTGTGGGGACCGCATATCGTCTTGCTTGTTTAGGTAGGCCTGTGCGGCTTGGTTATTGGTGCGGAGGAGAACGTTCTTAACCTCGATGGAGGGTCCCGGAAAGGCTTTGACTGCTTTGAAAGAAGCAATCTGTTCTCTCCAGTTGCAGGGTCCAGCTGCCGCCTCGCAAGAGGACTTTTCGCTTGTGCTTCGCCCTCCATGGTCCACCAACATGCCATCAGGCTGACGCCTGTCCTGGTTACAATCGAATCTACTTGGGCTGCATATACAGATGCTGCTGTTGAGGTTATGAATCTGTGATTCTGAAAAGAGGTACATGGTGAAGAACAATGTGCCATGGTTTTGTCAGGAGTGAGTTCCTGAATCAGCCATTCTTCCTGGTAGGAATGGAGACCTCTCTACTCATTAATTGACAGAAAAATGGGAACAGTATTCTGGGAGCTCTGTATATAAAGGCCTCCTGGATTTTCTTTTAATGCAGCAGCATGTTAATATATTGCAAAATGACTGTGTACTGTTGGTGACCTGGCATCTCCTGGAGTTTTCAATGCAATATTCTGAAAACGCTCTTGGGCAGAACCCCACACCACACCCCCGGATTACCTCGAAATAGTTTGGTCTTGCTCAAGTGCCTTCAAGAAAAATATTTAGGCCACATTCACTTGGAAAAATTCACCTGCTGCCTCTGACAGTACAAAGCCAATTACCCCCAGATGCAGCCTCATTTATTTAACTCTTTGCTTTGGACTCTGACAGGCCACTGCACTATATTATCGCGCTGTGATATTTGCATCGTAGCCTCTGCCTTCCCAACGAACGACTAATCCCCTGCCCAACTCTCTCCCCCGCGCCACACCAACATGTCTCCAAAGAGTGCTACAGTTGAACTATGTGTCACTGGAGATTTGTATAATTGCCCGTTTGTCTAATCCTCTTTTCCTACTTAAAAGCATATTTTTCTTCGCACCCTTTTTTCGGGTTAGCTGTTGGACCTGTTTATTGAAAATGTGAACACTTTGTAGAGTGAAACAAACAGGATATGCTTAAATATTACTGCCCAGGCAAGTCATGATATTAATTTTTGCATAGTACCTTTTCCGAAACACAGCCTTTGCTTGTGAATTGGTACTAATTAATTCCTTATTATTTCTTTAAACACGCTCATTACCGGAGACCAGTCTCTAAGTGCAGGACCAGGATTTGAACCTGTGTGGCTCTGCCAAGACAAACGTGTTGCTCCTGAGCTATCCTCACTGTATGCTATGTATCTGTTTGAACATGTATTTACTGGTGGACCTTTCCCTTCTTTTGTTTCAAATATTTAGTCAACGTTTCCAAAGAATGATATCCAAAATCTGTAACATGCAGTCAGTGTATCAATGTGACTTTTTCTGTGTATTTAACAAAAGTAATTGTACAGTTCCAAAACCCCACCACCTTTCAGACTGCCTTTCCTGCTCACAGATGAACAATGGATCCCACAAACATTGGGTTGCTTATCAGAACAATTAATAGGATTGTAGTAAAATCATTCAAATGTGTATATTCCTCAAATTATGTGAACATCACTTAAGAGCCTGCGTGTGGCATTCATAATATTTTGAAGCCATTTTAATAGTTTATGTATAAATAAATACATGTATGCCGAGGACGGTGTCCCCGTCTCTGTAGTTCAATAAACTTGCTATTACTGTGCGTGGGTGAGCACCCAGAACATGTCTGCCGGTCGGGACCCTATGGGCTCTTTCCCCCGAGAAGAAGTTGGACATCTTCTTTGGCGCCATGAGATCTGTGTGCCACTGTTCCAAAAAGAGTTCCATACAGGGACCCTCCGTTCTCTCTGGTAGTCCTAGTATGCGGAGGTTATTCTGTCTCAACCTCCCTTCACTGTCTTCGGCACGATTTTTGAGGACGGTCACTGCTGCCAACTCTCCTTTTTTCTTTTTTTTCTTCTTCACTGCATCTTCCGTATCTGATATCCATTGGTCAGCCTCCACCACTCGTGAGGAGAGCTTGCGCAGGAAGGAAACCTCTGAAGACAGCCCATCTATCTTACCCTCCATTGAAGTTCGAGAATCATTTATGGCTCCCATTATATCCCTTGGGGAAATAGACAGATCTTGGGTTAGGTCCTCGGTGGTCGGGGCGGTCACAGCGATAGTCTGTTGAGCCACTGGTCCTCTGGCCGCAAACTGGTCCATTTTGCTTTGGCGTAACGCCTTCCTTTCCTTATCGTTTCCCATTCTGCCCCAGGGGGATCTCCCCGGCATAATGCCACCTATCTTCTGAACCCCACATAGCACACTGGCCTCTCAGATACGTAAATTCAGCAGTCCTCCACACTCTGCTGGGCACAGATATAATGCGTCCTCCCAATGTTCACCCTCGCTCCCCTTGTTATATTCCACCAGCAGTGTCAGGAACTGCCCTCTGGCCCGGCACTTCATTGGGCCCCAGATCGAGGGTCACAGTCCGGTGTACGGAGCAGTGTGACTCTAGGTCCACCAGCGATGACAAACGCAGCTCAATCATCTGCTCCCCTCCCTTCAGGGCAGTTAATTCTCCAATATTTTCCTTGGCCACTAGAAGGCTTGTGCCCCCGGCGTGGATCCGCAGTGGCTCCAGGGAAGCATGCACCAAGCTGTGCCATACCTGTATGCTGTGGGTGCCTTTAACCCGCCCGCCAGCAGGAGCCTCCGTCACAGCAGCCCGCTTCACTGCCGGACCGATCTCCTGTCGGCTATCCGCTGCTGCACAGGGCTCTCCATCTCTTTCCAGCCCGTACAACGGAGCCTAGTCCACCGGCCACAAAGTATCTCTGCAGTCCGCACCCTCTCCTTACCTGGGCACTTGCCACACCGCTATGCGTGCCCTGTGCTGTTGTGCGGACCCAGTTGCTCGTCTCCGGTTGTTATGCTGTGTATCAGCGCTGGCTGTCCCCCGGCTCCTCTTCACGCTCACCTGCCGGGCGGCTTCCTTGGCTCCTCTGACCCAGTCACTCCAAGTCAACCCGGCCTCTTACGGGGAGCAACAGATGTCTTTGTTGGGGGTCCAGCACTATGCACAGACCCAGGCAAGATGGCGCCCACACCTCCCAGTCGTGGAGGATAGCCTCCCTGGTGTGTTGTGTTTTCTTGCTTCCTGGCCTCGTTTCGAATCGGGAAGCCTGCAGTGTGCCGCTGACACTCTCACTGCTCAGATGGGTGAAGGTGGTTTTGAACAGACTCAACCTGAACCAGGGTTAAGATCAAGGTAATAACTGCCCGACAGAGCACCAAGCTCTCGCGTCTGCATCGTACAGCTGCTCAGCCGCGCCCCTGATAATCCCAGTGTTGAGAGATACTCGGCATGTTCTCAAGGTAGGAAAAACGTTTTACTAAAAACATGGGCCAAAAAAATCAGGTTGCAAGCTAGTAGCCAGCCATAAAGTCACTCACCACCTCCATTCTTCACAAACACGCAGCCCATGATTTTTTTACGTGCCACAAGTCAAATCTCATTAGCCAGTGGCTAGTAGCAAGTGCACATTTTGCCCCATGTCTACAAGGATGTTAAAAAACAAACTGTTCCCTTTGGACCACTGAGGTATTCTGATGAGCCACGGTTAGTGCTACATCAAAAGTGTACCCAGCATTATTTGTATTTTTTTTTGTTAAATAGGGCTGATTGCTAGTAAAAGTTGCCAGATTAATCGATTCCATTTGTTTTGGCCAGAGGGATCATTTCAACATATTCAGAAGTTGCTTTCCGCTTCCCTGGACTGTAGGATTGTTTCTTTCAAATTTAAGCCAGGTGTAGGTTTTTTTTCTCCGGCTTAAAACAACCACTAAAACACGAACTTATCATCTCGATAAAGGGGTCTCTCAACATAAATAAGAGATTCTTATATCTCTGAGACATGTAAACCTCTGCTGGTTTAGGTGAATACCAAATAAAGGGCCTCCAAATGCTGAAGTACGTTTGTTTTATTATGCACTCCGAGCCGGTGTCTGGCTCATTCAGGTTACCTGGATATCAGACTTATCTCAGGGGAGATGGTGGGTCCTGCCCTTCTGCACGTCCCACCTCCCCCTACCCTTGCGTTCCTGCCTCCAGGATGTTCCCCTGTCCGTTTATTACTGAAATATGTCACTCTCTCCATTGCTAATATTTACCACTGTCTTGTTTGCAGATCACTCGATAAAAGGCAGCAGGTAGGCTGTGTGGATTGTGGTCAATATATTTTTATACTGAAGGCAGTAATAACCGTCTTTCAGTTTGTTTACCACGATCACTGAGGTCACAGTACATTACATGTACGTTTTTTATTATTGATTCCTGTTATAGGGTATCGTTGAAAATACTCTGATTTTCAAAAAGGACATACTATATAGAACCAGGTATTGTTTATCAGAAGGGACTTGGGCCTGCTTAAATTTAAATGGAATTGTTACTATACATCCAGCTCGGTATTGCTTTGTCAGCAGTTATCCTGTTTATTGAAAAATCTGATTTTTAGTGCAACAGGCATGAGCAAGTCTAGTTAATAATATCCCAATACACTCGGCTGTCTGGTTATTTGAAAGGGAAGGGAAAAAAAAGATGAGAAAGTCTAGATTATGGGTGACCACTCTAAGAATACCAGCTATACTGAGTTGTGTTTTGAGTCCGTGATTTAAGAGTTGTAGTGTTTACATTTTTTAGCATAGTAACCTGATGTGGAGTAGTGAGTGCTCCAAGCCTCCCCTGTATTTTTGCATGTGCAAGTGTATCGGTTTGCCGAATGACTCACTCTACCTTTTGCTTAACTTTATAAGTCGTAAACAAACTCTGGCCAGGGTCATCTTAAGCATTTTTGGGGCCCTGGGCATGGACATCTTTTGGACTCCCCTCCACCAAACCAAATGAATAAGTGATCAAGACTATCTGGTGGCATCCTCTCCCCCTCTGTGATCACAACCTATAGGTTGATATGCTGCCTCGCAGCATTCAAAATAAGCATGTTTACTCCCTGTAAGTCCCCTTACCCTCCTCATTCTTGCTCTAACCAGAATGATAAACACGTAGCATTTGAAGGCCAACATTAGCAATCTACGAAGAGGTTACTTCTCTTCTAGTATAGAAAGGGATCAGTAGCATCCGGGAAGGTATGACGCTTGTAGTATTAATGCAGGACTGTATGTAAAAGGTACATGTAACCCAGAATAGGCAGAGAACTCAGCATCAGCTGCCCCAGAGAAGGCAAAAGTGTGCAAGCATGGATAGAGTACACAAATTGTAAGGAAGGAGAAAGCTACACATAGCATAGATAGTGGATGCAGATTAGAAGCTACCAGGAATGTGTCTCTAGGCAGACAAACTGAGATTAGAAGTGGGACATGGTTTTCAAATAGTGTTGCCATTGGAGATCAAGGGAACAAGTGCTTGTGGTGTGCAGTATATCGATGCTCAATATTATAGTGGAAGAAATCCTATAGCCAGTGAAACCATAAGTGAGGCTTTTATGAAGATCACACCCTGAGAAGGAAATCACCCTGAAGGGCTGACAATTTTTAAAGGTTAAGAGACTGGCATTTTTTTTTTTAAAAAAAAACTCTGTTTTTGTGTTACTAAATGCCAATAAACAATCAATCAGCACTGTGGGCTGGCATTTCCCCTCTCCCCCCGCCCCCGGGTACACCCCCAGTGTTTCAGAGATGTATTACTATTTCAGAGATTTATTACTGTTCATGAGTCCTGATGCTTCATTGTTCCATGTGTTGAGTCATGGCAACCTTGTCCTTGTATTACAGAGATAGCCGTGTTTTAATCACTCCTCTGCTTTTACAGTTACTGTGCACCAGTTTGCTCCTATCAATTAACAGCCAGACTCAATTGTAGGTGAAACAACTACGGTGTCCTCCGCTTGTCACATCAGATGAGTACACGCATACCAAATATTACCGACATTCAGCGAGAATTTTTTTTTTTTTTTTTTTTTTTTTTTTTCTTTCCCCATATCGAGACAGAATGTTCTATCTAATTTCCACTGCGAGTGTCTTGGGCCTCTCGTCCCCTCCCAGTGCATCGCCACATGTTGTTTGGCCAGTATAAACAGTAGACTAACCAGTTTCCTGGTGTGCCTGGGGCCCTTCTTTGCTGTAACCCAGTAGACCTATTAGTGGATATAAACATGTCGTTTGGGCTGTTATGTCACTGAGTGTCAAATACCTCCTCCCAGTATCGCTGTACAGCCAGGCAATTCCAAGACACGTGAAGGAAGCCCTCCTGTTGAGTGTTGCACATTTTGTATCTCCCTGTGGTGTCTGGGTAGTATTCCTTTAGTCTAGCCGGGGTGGGACAGAAATGGTGAATGTATTTAAAGTGACATCAATTTGAATCGTGCATTAATGGCTCCCCATCTGATTCCCATGTAGCAGAATCTCCACACCTCTTCCAAGAATTCCCTCCCCAAGGAGTTTTCCCATTTTGCCCTTGGTGAGGTTCGGACATTACTCTTGGTGTTCATGTACATATAACCCAGACTTCGCTTTACTACCTACCATGCCCTGTAGCAGTTTGCCCAACATGGGGAGATCTGGGGTTGTTCCAGAAATGTAGTGAATACCTGGGTCAAACTAACCCGTAAACAAAAGTACATAAATATGTCTAGAGCTGGGTCGTTGCTTGGAGGCCATGAGGTGAGCAGCACATATTCGGAGCACTGTAGTGATCCTGAATGCGATACTGCTAAACTGGCCTGATATCCAGTAAAATTCGAACCAAGGCAGTATAAGGGTGTTGGAAGACTCGAGGAATGCCCAGGGAGAAGTTTACAGTGCGAGATATGGCTAGAAACACAGAAAACTAAACCGGGGGGAAGCCACGTAGAGGGCAAGTTGGCGGATGGGGGCCAGCTCTAACTGACGAGGAGCTGGAGAGCGTGCGCTGAAGGCACCAGACTAGGGTGACACAGGATATCTCACTGGTGGAGGTCCGGGTCGGAGAGAACCTGTGTGTAAGACCCGACCCCAGCCTACTTTGGGCTCCACCGCACTGAGAGGCCAAAGCAGAGGGGCAAACTACAAAAGAGCGGCAGCTGAGAGCGGAAGAAACTGGATACTGTCGGCACCGCAGAAGCCCGAACTCTACGCCAAGATGAGCCTGGATGAATAGGGCGGGCACCATGGCTTGAGCAGGGAGGGGTGTGCCTGTGGGCAGGGCACAGCCCCCTCCACTCCGCTCGGATAGCCATAATACGGCGCAAGGAGAGAATTGTAGCATGCCCGCGTAGAGGGCTCGACTTGGGCTGGGGTGGCTCGACTTGTGCTTGGGCAATGGCATAGCAGCCCGGGTAACCCCGCCAGGTGGAGAGAGCTGGGAGGAGTCTGGAGCAAGCCAGGACTTGAGGTTTCAACGGGAAGCAAGCGGCCAACACGGGCCCCTGAGGGAGTGCGGACCAACACTGCAGTGTGAGGATCCTCCCATACTGCGCAAGAGGGATCACTAAGGGCACCGACATCCCGGCCCACACGGAAGATCGAGGTGACACTGAGGAGAGAGAACGGAGGGAAGAGTCCACCAAATGAGGCAAAAATAAACACAGCGCACGGGCTAACAATCCGGAACACACGGCGAGGGAAGAGGACAACTGTGGCCCCCCCCCCTCCTCAGGGAGGCAGACCCTTGCCTTGGAGGGCTCATTGAGGGACAACGGCGCAGGCCCCTTCCGTGAAGGAAGGTACGCGTTGACCAGTTGTTGGACATTACAGCGAATGGAGCGCACCGCACAACTGGCCCAGGCGGGCCCCTACGACTACAACAGTAGATGCATCCCCCCCGGCTGGCAGCTCAGAGGGAGGCACAGCCCGCGGCCACTGAGCATCAGAAGACCCCGGCCCAGACTCGGTGGACAACCAGCGCCAGACAGGCGAGGGGAGCACGAACATCAGGGTCAGCATCGTAACGGGCCAATTCTGCGGCAGAGAACCTGATGAGTCACCAGGGGCTTTGACCTTCACAATCACAGGAAGACCTCCAGATAGGCCCTATATATTAAGAGACCCAACAGTGTAGCGGATGGCTTCTGATTGATGCAAGACCCTTGATTTGGTGGGAGTAAGAGACACAACCAACAGTGTCTTACACGGAAACCGCACTGCGACCGCGTGGCTAAGCTGGGTACCAACACCCGCAACAGCTAGACTGGACTCAGGGACACAGTGGCTTGCACGCAGGCAATAAATACCCAGACGGAGCAGGCAAGATAACTGCAAGCGCTACTGCCGTATGTGGGGAGTCACCATCCAGAATTTGCACAGAGCAGACCACCACTTGGGTCACAGCAGCAGGCGGCACCTGGTGGACGGGAGTGGGTGCACCCCACTCACTGCTGCTGCTCGGCAGAGGGCTGGGACACTGTAGAGGTCATCCTCTCGGCTGTGGAAGAAGTGGGAGAATACAACCTTCTCGCTGGACAATACCTGGGAACAGAAGGCTCAGAAAATCAAGCGTGTATCAACTACGGAGCGACGCGGAAGAACTATTGATAGCACTGAGCATGCATGAGGCATGGACACAAGACCTACAGCAACCTGGCATGTGGGGGAAATAATCCGCTGGCACAAGATAGCCTTTGACACGTATCTACAAATGGTGGGGCAGAACGTGAACATTTGCATGCACGAATAAGACAGTTGCTTGCGCAAGAACTGCCAGCGGCAAAGAGGAACGGGGGGGGCAACCACCGCAGAGATCATACCCACGGCGCACAACGCTTTGGAGGGGTGACCAGGAAGGCACTGCTGCACAACCAGTGGACGTGGGAGAACACAATCCACTCAACGACATACGCTGTTGGACCCTGCTACGGGCAAATTGAGACAGGAGAAGACTGCCAGACGGGGAGACAAACAACCTGCCTCGATAGAGGAATGCCAGGCATATCGAAAGGGAGTAAAGGCAAACAGTCCTTTGCTAGGAAATCAAACGGGGGCCAACTGTCGGAGGCAACCATGGCTTCATCTAGTACAGTACAGTAGGAAGCAGGCGAGAGCGTGATATTGGAAGCCATAATGGCCGTGAAGGCGTCTATGGAGAGCAAACTGGACACAGCTATGGTGGCCCTCAAGATGTCCCTAGAGAATAAAATGGGGCCCAGTGGTGGTGGACGTGAGTCCCCTCCGGCAGGACAGAAGGACCTTGGCAGACCGAGTGGGCACGGCAGAGCAACAGGTACAGCAAAACACCACGGATGTGGCAGCAACCTAGAATCAAATGTCAAACGTGCTGCGAGGGTCAAGGTCCTGGAACAGAGGGCGGAGGACGCAGAAAGAAGGGCTAGAAGGAATAACCTCCAGATTGTTGGACTACCGGAGGAGAGGAGGGGCAGGACCCTATGAACTAAGTTAAGAACCTGCTTCAGGAGATTGGAGCGGGGGTGTATTCCAAGGCTTTGCAATGGAGAGAGTACACAAGGCCCAGACCAGAAGTACCCAACCTGGAGACCCCTATCCCCGAGATCAATGATCGCGAGGATCATGAATTTCAAGGATAGAGAGAAGATCATGACGTTCTCTAGGGGGGGGATTGATAACCAGGATTACACTATCCTGGTACAGGGGCAACAAGCACGCTATGGCCCCGCCAAGGAACACCTCAGAGCGGCAGGCATCCGTTACATGTTGTTATACCCAGCGAAACTCAAGGTTATATGAGAGTGCAGATCGTAATTCTTCGAGACAATGGAAGAGGCTCAAACATGGATGGACCAACATGGTGTCCCGCAAGGGAGACCCAGGGATGCCAATAACGACGCAAATCTACCCAGAGGGCAACAAGACAGACAGCCATGGGAGAGAAGGTTCCCACACCATGGGTAGTACACAAGCCAGATGGAATTAAAGGAGCAACGAGTGATGGTATTGCCACAGGAGACAAGACGCGCTACACCTAGACTTGTTGTTAGGATACCAGTTCTAAGGCACCACGCTGCCGCTGGCCGGCCCCACCTCGGTGGGTGAAGCAAGTGAGGCAGCGGAGCCCGAGTAGGGGGAGGGAGGTTGGGCATTTGTTTGGAAGTTATAGAGTGTGGTTAGTTAGGAGGAGTAACGGCACGAGTGGAGGAGGAAGCACCAAGCAGCTGGAACGAAGCGCAAATGGACCTGCATCCCGATGAGGGCTACCAGGGAACAATAAGGCAGTGCACTTGTACCGGGCCTACACGAGTGAGACACAGCGCGACGGGGGAGAGACAGACCCACTACGGAAGGGAGAAATCAACCGCCCAGAGAACAAGTATGCTCAACGGCAGACAGGCAGGCCTATGGGAATGGACGGGCCACAAGAAAATACAAGGAAATGGGCCATGATAATGTGATCATAGCCACTTGGAACGTCGGGGGACTAAATGCCTACGTCAAGAGACTAAGGGTCTACGCCTGGCTGAACAAAGCAAAGGTTCTAATTGCTATGCTGCAAGAAGCACACCTAATGGTGGAAAAGCAAATCAAGATGGCTAAGAAATGGGGAGGGCAAATGTATAGCTCAACATACTCGAACTATGCCAGAGGAGTACTGGCATGGGTAGCCCCGGGAGTCCCCTTCCAGCTAATAAGACAAGAGAAGGACAAGGACGGTAGAATGGTGATCGTAGATGGAATGTTGGCGAACAAAGAGGTGTGCTTGATCAACACGTATGCCCCTGACCATGATGTGACAGAGTTCTTTAGGATGATTACACCCCGCCTGGCTCCCTACAGAGGTGCGCCATTCATATGGGCAGAAGATTTCAGCTGCACGTTAAACCCTCAGGTGGATATATCCGACGGCAAGCAGACAAAATGTATAATATATATATATATATATATATATATATACTGTTCTGACCTCTTACGACCTCGAACCCTTCCCTGGAGTCTACTCGACTGGAGACTGGGCCTGAAACACAGAATTGGTAGAGTTTAACTCCCTATTGTCTGTGTGCTCGAACCCCTTCTTCCCTGGGGTCCAACCCTTCCCTTTGGTCCACAGCTCACCTTGTTTTCTTGGAAAGTGTGCTCTCTGTCCTGCTTTCAGCGCAGGGGCACGTTGATTGATGCGGGCTCGTTGCTGCCTAGTTACTTCACTGGCAAGAGTCCGACAGGTAAGTATAATGAGTCTTTTGAACAGTTCTCTAACTTCGTTCCTTTCCTTCCTTAGATGATGGCCGGCGTCCGGGGATGGCGACGTGCTGCTGAGATGAGTAGCGCTGAAGGTGAGTGAAAGCGCGATGCACGATGCAACCCTTTTGTATTTGTATTGAACCGAGTTCTTTTTCTGTGTCTTTTTAGGTGCTGCGACGTTTTCGGCGTGGATGCCGGTTATGAAGAAGAAATGCGGTGAGTAAGCGCGGTATGCAGCGCCTCCAGATGTTTCCACGCTAACCTGGAGTGTCTTTTCCCTCTTGCAGATGGATGAGAAGTTCCGGAGACAGAGTCGGGCATTTGAAGCTCGTACAGTCTTTAAAAAATAAGCGAAGATTTGCTGAATGCTTACTAATGCCTTTTTTCTGTTCTTTTCCCTTTTCCTTAGGAAGCGGTGTGCCGGGATGGGAATGACACCGCCGAAGATGCCCGCAGAACGGAAGGAACGATGAATGATGGGCAGAAGCGCCGCAAGGTAAGGCTGTTCCTGACGGTGTTCTTGTTCTTGCAGGAGCTGAGCGCAGAAGAAAGATGCAGGCCTACTGGAGACCGAACCGAACACGGTGAGTGTCACGCTGCAGGTGCAGAAAACACAAAGCATGTTTCTCAGCCTGGGCGTGGCTTAAATGGTCTCTGGGTATCCCAGGTGTCTCTGGGTTGAACCACACCCAAAAGAATAGGCTGCACATGCAGTTCTGGGAACCGAAACATGTGGGGGCATCCATCTTGTCCCCATCAATGTACAAGTCCAATCCCCAATGTTATCCTATGGGAGTGAGTGAGTGAGTGAGTCTGGTGCCACAAGCACCAAGTCTGACTCCAAGTGGGTCTTTGGAGGGATGGAGAGACCCTTGAGGGCCATGTAGGTGATCGTGGCCTGGCTCCAGCCTAACATCTTGGAGGGCTGGGGACATGAGGGGCAGGAATCATGACACTCGCTCTCTATATTAAGGCAAGAACACTATTCGACCACTCCCCGATTGGAGCAACATGGATTTACACATACAGAGGAGACCCCATACCCACTTGGAGACTGAGGGTGGAATCACTGACAGATGAGGTTTTGCAAGAACATATGAGAGAGATGATAGAGGATTACTTTGTTCATACTGTGGGGAGTGTGGATAGCATTGGCATGGTCTGGGAACCCTTCAAAGTGGTGGTGGTCAGAGGAGCGGCGATAGGAAAAGCGGGAGGACTCGGGGGGGGGGGGGGGGGGATCCATTTTGGCTGAACTGGGGGGTGGGGGGGGAGTAGAAAAGGAGATAGGCATGTGCAGGGGTGTCAGGAGAAGAGCCGGAGGAGCTGATATTGCTGCAATTGCAGTGTTGCTCAATTTGGGAAAAAAACTGGGCAAATTAGACTACGGGAAGTATGTGCAGAGACTACACTCTGAATGGGACAGACTGGCAGGCTCACTAAACAAGAGAATAGGTGTGAACCAATAACCGCTATCGGGGATGAACGAGGTGGTGAAGTGAGGATCCAGGATGGGATAAATGAGGTTTTCTCACGGTTCTATGCAGATCCGTATTCTAGGAAACAAGAAGCGGAAGCGGAAGGGGAAGATATAACTGACACCCTAGGGGAGAGTCCCTCCCTAGGCTATCAAAAGAGCAGGCGCAGACACTGGATGCGCCCCTCACGCTTGAAGAGCTGACCACAGTGATAGCCGACCTCCCAATAGACAAATCCATGGGTCCGGATGTGCTACCAGGGGAGTTCTATAAGAAATACAAAGATACCCTGGCCCCACAGCTGCTTGAGACGCTTCAGGAGGCATATGTGAGGGGAAGGTTGCCACAGAGCCTGTCGGAATCGGTCATTATACCCATATTGAAACCATGGAAGCCGCCTCTTGAGTGTGGCTCCTATAGACTGATTGCCCTAATCAACCAGGAATCCAAAATTTTGACCGCAGCCCTAGCGAATCGAGTCAAGCGGGTCATATCCACGCTGGTACACCAGACCATACGGGAAATGTACCAGGGAGGAATACGACATGGAATTTCCATAGACTCCACCACGTAATCGAGAGCACGAACCGGGAACAGGGAGAATGCACGTTAGCGTCACTAGACGCGATCAAGGCATTTGATTCAGTAAATTGGGATGTGCTCCTGGGGACTCTTACCCATTTGGGGATAGGGGATAGGGGAGGGGTTCCTTCGCTGGGTTTGGCTTCTTTACAATTACCCTAGAGCAAGGGTGAAAACGGGAAGGGGTGAAAACGGGGAGGCGTATCTCAAAGTGGTGGAAGATCGGCAAAGGGTGTTTGACCCCTACTCTGGACAGATCCCACTTGCGAGACTGGTTGATAGACGTCCCTGACTGTCTACCGCAAAGATCGGAGACCTATGGAAAGATGGACAGTGGGTAGATTTTCAGACCCTGATGGACGAGCAGGCCATACATAGCGGACAATTCCTATTGTACAATAGCATGATACAGAGGATCAAGAAGAGGCAGAGGACGTTGGCGGGAGAAGATGATGAGAAGGGAGCGCTGGATGCGTGGTACGATGTGGCGGAGGGAGGACACACGATATCCAGACTCTATGAACAGCTCCTGCGGGTTAATAACAAAAGGGCGTTACAGACGAGCTAGATGGGAAGAGGAGCTCCACAAGACCTTCACAGACGAGGAGTGGAACAGGACACTTCAGTACGCTAAAAAAGTCTCCAAAAATGTGAGATTTAAGCAAATGCAACGGTACCTCCATACATCGGGGGTACCTCGCACCCAAGAGAATTTAGCACATGGGACACAAGGAAACCCAAAGCTGCCCACGGTGCCCGGAGGAACAGGCGGATATGATGCATATGTTCTGGTCCTGCGCGGTGATACGTAACTTTTGGGACACAGTGAAAATAAGGGCAGAGATGGGAGGAATCCAAATGCAATCATGGTCGCGGAAATCCTACCTCTTCGGGCTGTTCCTGAGAGGTGGCAAACAAAGGACGCATATAGAGAAAATGAAAGATCTAATGGGTATCCTAGCAAAGCGCCGAATAGCAATGACGTGGAATAAGAGTACAGGGCCATAAGCAGAACTGTGGTGGGCAGACCTTAAAAAATGGACAATAGTGGAAACGTCAGTGTGGACCAGAACGACACAGAGGGGAAAGGGAGAGGGCGGGGCCAGACTACTTGCATGGAACTCTCTCATAATGGATCTATTTAATAATATGGAAGGGCAAGACACGACAGGCCCTGGTGTGCCGGCGGAGGACTGAACCCTCTGAGGACAAGGTGAACAGAACCCAACCCAGAGGGGGCTGTGGATGTGCCACAAGGGGTTTGATGCGGGGGACAGGGATGAATAGCACTTAACGTGATGGACAGACAAGGAGAGCGCCTAGCCGAGGCGCCAAGCAGAGAGAGGATAGAGTGCGGATCCCAACACAACGTGCCAGTTACAGTGTGAAGTTTGATGATTGTTGTTGGTTTGTTTGTGTTATATATATATATATAATCTGACATTACCCCTTTCTCCTTTAGCCCCTCCAGAGTCACGAATTTCCCCTCTGTTCCCCAAAATCCAGTATCCCTAGCCTTTTCATCAAAGCCACATAGCCTGGTTCAGCTGTGATCGGGATCCCAGGCACATGTATCACAGGAAGTCTGGAGGAATAGAGAACCTCTCCCCTCTTTTTATGATCAAGGCGTGCCCATTCCCTGCAGGTCACTTCCACTAGATTCCGTGTTGAGTGCGCTCTGTTTGGTTCTGCGAGTATGACTGATCTAAGACGGTCGGGCGCTGCCACCGCTCTTTCCACCTCCACGTGTCTTCTTTCCCCCTGTATTTCAAACCAGTGCTTTAGATACTCCGCCTGTGCCAAGCAATAATATATTTCAAGATCAGGTAGTGCCAGGCCCCCTGAAGAAATCGTTGCCGCTAACATATCCCAGGATACTTTGGGAGGTTTCCCCGCCCACAAAAACTGTGAAATGATCAACTTCACATTCCGTAAGTATACCCTGGGTACCGCAATCGGAGCGTTCAGAAACAGGTAAAGGAACCTGGGGAGTAGTGGCATTTTAACTAGCGAAACCCGACCATGCAGATACAATGGGAGATTCTTCCACCGTTTCACTGCCGCCTGGGCTTGATTCAGAACTCTCAGATAATTGCTATAGTACACCAGTTTCATCCCTTGCAACATTGATACCCAAATAGCGAGTCTGAGTCATGTGCCACTGGAAACCCCATCTATCCCGATATTGCTCAAGAGCATCCATCAGTGGTAAAAATACTGATTTAGAGGCGTTCACTTTCAGACCAGATATTTCCCCAAAACTCTGGACATCCCTCATTATAGATTAGTTTTAGGGTCCCTGACGAACAGCACCATGTCATCCGTGTATAGCAAAATTACTATTCTATGCATGTGCAACTTCACCCCTCGTGTATGTGCGCCTCCCGTATCCGCTCGGCTGAATAGCTCGATCGGTAAAGCAAAAAGTAATGACGAGAGCGGCCATCCCTGCCGGGTTTCCCTCTCAAGGGCCATTTGTGGTGTCATCTGGCCGTTCACTCTCACCCTAGCCACCGGATGTGTATATAACCGCTTAATCATAGCTATAAATCCAGCTCCCATTCCCATTCGTCGCAGTACAGCGAACGGGAATGATCATTCGACCGAATCGAGCGCCTTGGTGGCGTCCAGTAAGCGGGCCACCACTAAGTCTTCAGGGGTTATTGCTGCCGTCGTCCCTAAAGGCCGCTGGAGACCGTTGGAGGTACATCGTCCTGTGATAAAGCCAGCTTGGTCCGCCCAAACCATTGCCGACATCACTGGTGACAACCTAGATCCTAAAATCTTTGCCAGAATTTTATTATCGAAGTTGATTGAGATTGGTCGGTAGGACGAGCAATCATTGCTGGGTTTATTCGGCTTTAACAGTGCTACGACCACCACCTCCCTCCGTGTGTCTGGTAGAGACCCACTCTCCAGACTTTGTTGATACATTCCCAACAGGTGGGGTCCTAGCCTTCCCGCGTAATGTTTATAGAATTCTGCCGTGAACCTATCGGGTCCCAGGGACTTCCCGTTAGGCAGAGATTTGATGGCATCTGATACCTCGGATAACGCCAACGGGTGATTCAGCATTTCCCTCTGGTCCTCGGAGCACCAGTGTAAAGTCACCTGCTCTAGGTATTCCTCTATCGGATTGAGAGGCATGTATCTGGGAAGAGTATAAATGACTATAAAAATTGAAAAACTGCTGTACTATCTGAGCGTCCTCGAACCGGTCCCTCCCCTGATCATCTGTAATGGCCTGGATCCTGCCGTTCACTTTGCGCCTTTTGGTTGCCTGGCTAGAGTCCGGACGGGTTTATGCCCTTCCCCATATTGATGCACGTTAGTCTGGTTGGTGATATACTTCACCTCCTGAAGTGCTAATTCCTGTAACTGGACTCAGATCTCTGCCTGTTCCCAATTTGTGGGGTACGGGGATGCCGTCTGCAGCATGCATATGCTGTTTTCTTTAATTTCAAGTTCTTGTCTAATCTGCCGAATAATCCCTATTTCCTTGGAAATACATTCTCCCCTCAGCATGCACTTAAAACTTACCCACAGTGACTGCACTGATCCCACATTCTCTTCAAAGAAGGCGTCTACTGCCGTTGTTATGCTTTCTCGAAAGACTGTATCGGTAAGCCCTTCTCTTTTAAAGCACCATGGGGGAGGGGAGGGTCTTCCCTTTACCCTGCCTGATAAATTCACTTCTAACATAACGGGGGCATGGTCGGATAGGGTACGGGTGTGTATAACCACTTGAAATCTATCCTTGATGCTGAGTTGTGGGGGTTCGAGTGGCATGTGTATTGTCTCACCGCTTGATTGCGGAGTCTCCACACACCTACTACGTCCCGTGAAAGGGTCATGCCCTGTAACCTGTTAGTCCCTCTATTCCCAGATCCTTGAGATCCCCCTCCCCCGTCCGGTCTAGTGCCATTTGCATCACTGCATTGAAATCACCAGCCCAAATGATCTTCCCAGGTGGTAGCTCCCCAAGTTGTCGATCCACCCATTCCAGTGTGTCCACCGTGTCTAGATTTGGGCCATAGTAGTTAATTAACGTATACAACTCCTCCTGGATAGTGCCTTGAACGATGAGGACTCTACCTCCTCATCTTTCACCACTGTGGTTTGATGGAACCCCACATTCTTGTGTATTAGGGTGCACACTGCCCCTTGCGTATGAAGAGAAGTACCTGTGACAGCCCCAGGCTCTCCCAAACTTGGATTCCATGTGTGAAGTGAGGTGAGGTTCTTGTAAGAATGCTATTCCTACTTTATGTTGCTGTATGTACAGCAGTATTTTCCGGCATTTGGTGGGACATTTCAACCCCCTAATTTGCCAGGTGTAGACGTTAAGCGTGGCCATGTCTTACATAACAGATAAAGCCTGTTCTCTTTTAGTGATGCCCATGCACCCAGGGTTGTCAGAGTTGATCTCACACCTCCCCCGTGTTTTGCCCATAGCATGATTGGTTGGTGACTCAGTGCGTGCCTGTAATCCAATTCCGTCAGTTGCCAGGTAGAACATGGATATTGTGGTGGGTGTACCCTGTGTCCCCCCCCCAACTCGTCAGTGAACCCCGAGTCCCTTCCCTCCCTCCTTGTCAACGTCTGAGCCTGCTTATACGAGCTTACCCACGTCCCCCCGTGCTGATCACCCCAACTATTCAGCTGTCCCCCTTTTCTGAACATGTACCCTCACCAGCATCCACTCGGGGAGGGGGGGGATAGGGAGGGACTATGAGCCCGACCTCCTAACACAAACAAATGAACCATAGACCTCCAGCCCCCCCCCCCCCCCTGACATTTTTAGGGCTTATAGCAGTGGACAGCAAAGCTTAGCCATTTTAAAAGGATATTTTCACACTAGGCGTAATCGGTCATTGTTCCCCTGCAGTCTGGGGCTCCTCGGCAGTGTTTCGAGAAAGGTTGTGGCCTCCTCCGAGGTGTTGAAAAAGATTGCCCGGCCACCGTGCTCTACTCGCAATTTTGCCAGAAACATCATTGTGTATTTCAACCTGCGGTCTCGCAGCAGTTTCTTGACCTCCAGAAATGTTTTCCTTGACGCTTGTACCTTGTCCGAGAAGTCTGGCAACAGTTTCATTGTACTGTCTTTGTACTAAACTGTGCCTTTCTCCAGAGCCTCGCGTAGTGCCACATCCGGTCCCGATAATTCAGTAGATGCGCTATTACTGGGTGCGGTGGTGCCCCCGGGACGGGCGTCTTACCACTTGGTATCCGGTGAGCTTGTTCCACTATGCACAGTTCCGAAAACCCTTCGGGGCCCAGAGCTTCACGCAGTATTTCTTCTACTAGGATCTCCATAACTTTCCGATCGGTCTTCTCTGAGGGACCTATAATTCTGATGTTATTTCTCCTTGATCTGGATTCGAAATCATCCTGTTTATCCACAAGCTCTTTCAAGGCCCTTCTCACTTCAAACATCTCTCTGGTGGTAGAGGTGGAGTCGTCCTCCACCTCAGAGACCCTCCTTTCCGCCTCGTCCAGCCGCTCACCATGGTTGTCAAGGCGGACCTGCATGTGGTCCACCTTGCAGGTCAGAGAGTCCAATTTACCGTCCAGGGATTGAATGCTGGATTGCAGCTGTGTGACCATCTCTTTAATGTCCTGAAATGCACCTGCTGGGTCTTGAGCGGGGCTTGAGAGTGCACTTCCGATGTGGTCTCCATTGTTTGTTAGGTTTGGCTGGAGCGGGCAGGTCAAAGTGCAATTTGGCCTGGTGCTTGCCTCCTTTCCCCGACTTGGACATCAACGGGTGCCGGAATAATCAATGGGCGAGGGATTGCCAACGCCTCTGATACTTGTTTTTTAAGGACAGTTCACAACTAGCACAACGTTGTCCGGAGCGATAAACGGTCTCCAGCCCAGTCTGACCAAGTTTATGATGTTGTACTTCACTAGTGGCGTGTATTGCCTGGGTTTCTGTGGGTAGCCAAAACCCTGATCTGTGGGTGTCTGCCTGGCGCCCTTTTGTATGAGCCTACTACTCTATTGTGCCTTCTTTGAGACCCGAGTTAGACTCATCCGTAGCCACAGAATTCTCTCCTGTATGCCCTGGCGAACCTGTAGTGGTGGGTGGGTCACGCCCCCCAGAAACCGCCACTGTGGGTTTGGGCGGACCGGGCTGCGTCAGTGCTGTGGCGATCTGTTAACTTCCAGTGACTCTCAGTGGGCTCTGGCCTTTGTTTACGGGCCGGCATTTGTGTGCAACCCCACCTGTGTAACAGATGACTAGTGTGGCAGACAGTGTTGTCCGGGCAGGCGTGGCTCCCCACGGGTCGCCAGGCCAGTCCCTTGCCTGCCGTCCGTCAGGTTTGTGAGGTGTATGGTCCGCTCCACCTGCGATCTCCGGGCACTCGTGGCGCATTCTGCGAGGTGCCCAAGGTCTAGACGTTATGGTGGTTTCAAGGTATGGCCTCCACCCTGCGGCCCCAGTGCATTCAGGATTGTTGAGTCTTGCCCACTCTCAGCACTTATACCACGTGAGAGAGGATTCAGAGTGGTTCATTTAATTCTCCTAACCTGCCACCCAGCGCGGGTCTCTCACCTTTCTTCCACCAGCAGTATGTGGCCCCTCGTCCGAAGATGCCACCTGGGTTTTTGTGTGCTGAGTGTTGCATCTGTGCTTTTACCCCTAAGATGTTGAGCCTGCTGTTTTACCTTCGGCCCAGATCCAGAGTGGACTGTGCCCTCTCACGTAATCGGGCCCGGTTAGATAGTCCAGCGTGTTCCTAGAGTGCCCGTGATCCGTGCTAGTCCGTGCCTCACCCCGTCCCCCAGGTCCTCCTCGCCGCCCTTTGTCTCTTCTGGCGATAGCTCACCTCCCTCTGCCACACTGTGCGTTATGCTAGCACCAGCAGACGGCGAGTCTGGGTATATTCAGGGAAAGTGGTGCCCCCGCACACACCCCTTACCGGTTCAGTTGGCCATGTCATTACGCACCTGGTCTTACACACTGGCAGATGTCCGTGGTCGAGTAGAGAGTCCTGACACCCTCCCCTCGTTTACAGCAGGGGAGATGCGCCTCGCCGGGTTGATCCCTGGCCCTGGTGGTCGTCAACGGATGCTACTGGGGTGATCGTGGCTCAGAGTGTCTCGCCTTCTGGCCCGCTCCGCCCGGGTTGTGCGGCTGGAAGGGGGGCCACCTTCACCTCTGTAGCTATTGTGTGGCTAGACCCCTGCCTTCCTTTTGTTCGGCCCGCACTGTGCTTTGCTCTGCCCAGTGGAGGATTTGCTGGGACGCGGGACTCGTTTCCACATTGCCGGGAGTCTGCGTATTCCGACCTCAGTGATCTCCTCGGGTCTACACGCAGCTTCACGTTGGGCTCTGTGTAGGTCCCGTCAGATGGCTGGGTCTCCTCTTCCCTCGTGGATGTCCACGGCTGGCTGCACTCCTGCACGGTCCGTCTGGCTCCTATGCCGCCCCCGGGTCCACTGTCAGCTGTTCGGAGGCCACTGGTCCTGTCAGCAGCGTCGTCTGTGTCGCAAGGCTTTGGGCGAGGACGCTTCCTGTTCTGGATCCCCCGGTGCATCCGCAGTGTACTTGGTGCTGTTGGTGGGGGGGTGGCGTTGGGCAGCCGCCGCGCATCCTCCACCCGTCATATTGCCAGTCACTTCATGGCTCAATGCTCTAGTTGACCAGGAGTCCCTTGTGTGGGGCTCCCTCTCCCATCGCTGCCAACACAGCGCTCTGCCGTCTTCACTGTCGTGGTGGAGGCCACAGGCGTGCTCCAGGGCTCCTCCTCCCCGTCCTTCGAGGCCATCCGCAAGCCGCCTCTCAGCCTCGATTTCAGGGCTCCCCAACTCTGATTTTCGTCTGATTTTTATTTATTTATTTATTTTTTTCTCAGCTTGTGCCGTGTCTACTCCTGCCCCAGAATCTCTGCATGTTGAGGGTCCCAACAGGGGAATCTACTGGATATTGCTCTGGATCTTGGTTAGGTGGCGCAGAGCTCACAGGCTTGCAGCCATTTTTGTCGGGCTCTCCAGCACCCCCCAGGGGACTGGCAATTCTTAGAGGTCAGGCAATACAAGATTAAATGAGATGCCCAAGATTACACATTGCTTAAGGGGTGAAGCTGGGAATTGTGTCAACTCTGTAATTGAACACTTTCTTTTCCAGCGCAATCTCGTTTTATAAAACTGACACGCATCACATTTCCAAACCTGACAATTTGTAAAACCAATATATTACAGAAGGCTGTTTCGCAAAATGGGAATGATTCTGGCTTCATTCTCTCCATCATCAAGGGAAGTATATGAATACCATGATACCAAACGATGTTTTTTAATAGTTTTAATCAAGGTTTGTCTTTTGTACTTTTAAGCTTTAAATACTTAGAAAATAATGGCTTGTGAAATTGTCATTCATAAACCTGCAGAAAAACCTAAACTTTTATACAAAAAGCAAAACTTTTTTTGTGTCAAATGAGCAGACCTTAAAATATGCTTGCCCAGTCTCGTCTGCTCTCTCCCGTCTACCACCCCTTCCACTCAAATGGCCTACATAAGAAGAAAGATCAAGTAATGAGCTAAACGATGCCACCAGCATGCAAGAAGACAAACCTCACAGAAGACGGCACAGTAATGCAAGAGAGATTATGTTTTGACCAGGATCACTATCATCTGCTGGCAAAGCGAGGATACAAGCATGAACACTTTGGTTCCACAGTCTTGAATTTGGATACTTATTCACCTCTTGGACTAATAGTTTATGCTCATCTTTGGAGGGGATTGCCTAGGTTTTAGAATGCCCCATCTGAACAAACCAATTTCTATACCTTCATCATACGAATGACATGTTAGTTTTTATAGATAGCAACCCCCATCTGTTGCTGGAACATTGCTGATAATAGCACCTCTTATGCTGCAAAACCAAGTACATTATATATGCAGATAGGTTTATAAACTTCAGACATAGGAAATGTTCAGCCAGCCTTGCTGGAATGTGCTCTTCTAATCTTCCATATGAACACATATCTCTGCAATGAGTGCTTAACACACTGAGTTAACTTCTGAACCGTTGTGGCACTCAATTTAGCAATATGGATTTCAACTTTGGCTATTGCACATGATCAACATAATTCCCAGAGGAAGGAAAGAATGCTATAGAAGTTGTACCATACGGAACACACAAACCATGTATTCCACAGTGAGCATAGAAAGCATTACATGATTAATTGATCAAGGCAGAATTAAGTCTGGTGAACAATAGATTCTTACTTTAGATCAGGCAGCCGTATGGGCCCCCCCATCTCCCATAAAAACGTCTCTGACTCTGGTGTAGTGTATTTATATTGAATAATTCACATTGCTCTTGGAGAAGTTGCTCATCAAGTCGGGCAAGACTAGGACTTTCCGATCAGTCCTTCTTTTGTGATGACGAATCCTGCATCAACATTTTATGTTGCTATAATATGTTAGTACTTTTTTTATATGTCTGTGGCTTGGCTCATAGAAAAATCTTGTATGGAGACCTGCACACAGATCCTTCTTTCCTTCTCCCTCCCCCACCCCCCAACCATTCCACTTCAATGGTCTGCCCCTGGCCATCCAAACAATCTCTTCAGTGGAACTCTTAAGGAGCCCTCTCCAAACCCTCTGACTCTCCTATCCAAACTAACTGCCCAGTCCACCTATCTTGCATTCTGCCCTCAGGGCAACTCTATATAATTTGTAAATTCGCAATAAATGTCCCCTGGGTCAAAATGATGTCCTACTCTTGCCCCTTCACAGCACACTATAGATCATTAAATCCAAAAATGCTCTTTTGTTAAAGACACTTTACCCTTGGACTTACTCTGCTCTCTGTTATTGCCTGATTTTTAAGTCATTTCTGTTTGAAATAGCACACTGTTCCATAATTACCAATATAAATGCTGTAGAAGAATGCTCCAGAACAGGAAGACATGCGTTTAAAACAACTATTGGAAGAATTTTTAACTTGTAGAATGTGTGTGATATGTAGGAGTCAGAGTTGGACTGGGGCATAAAATTGTTTTGGGCACCAATGAAAACATGGCACAATGTTGCAAATGGCAGTTCATTCCTTTTGTGACCGTTTGAACTACCCAAGGGGAGTTTTTGTCTTTATAGAATGTGATGCAGATTGTGCAATTTAAAGAAAGTTTATTCAGCACCATTGGTCAAAACTACTAGCCGCATAGTGAAGTAACTCGTGAAACTGGTCCCCGTTGGCCAGAAAAGTTGCCCACTTTGACCAAAAATGTTGCGTTTTTGATTCCAGGCATTGCCCTATAGGCCAGTCCGAGACTGGTAGGAGGGACCACTTTAGATGGTTGAATATCGGAGACATACGTTGCTGTAAAAGACACTGTCCCACCCCAAAGAGATCTCAAATATTTGCTACTTATATTTATGGCTATATGTTTAGTACACTGCACCTGCACTTTGTAATTTAATTGCCAAAACAGAAGTAGGATGTTTCTGAACTATTAATTATAAGGAATGTAGTGATCCTTTTGTAAATGTTTGCTGTTTCTACACAACACACCCACCACTGTCGACACTATTCTGATATTGGATCATGCAGTGCTCATAAATATCTGCATTCTGGACCCCCACCTCCTCTGCAGTGTGCTTTCCAGTTCTACCTTATAAATCCGATCTTTCCTACTCCAACACAGAAATGCAACCATTCATTGTTCCTTCTCCACACAGTTTGTGCATGTATCAATATTGTGTTGGACACCATCAAAGTGATGCGACATGGGGATGTGACGTGTCTTAATACGGCAAACAAGAATAAACAACAAATCTGTAAGAGAAGTGACTACGTTATCAAACTGCCTAATGCACGTGGTCTGCTTGCTATTTAGGGTCCAAGACAAGAATACCTTTTCGATCAAATCTATGTTTTAAACACTTGTATTAGAGGAAAATGCACTTGGAAAAGGATAGTCTGTGCTCACATTGTTGATGGCAAATGGCTGACTGTCTACATATGTTGTGGAACTACCCTAGACTTTTAGAATTATGGGTCCAGATTTATGCAACTATGGCTGAGGTTATAGGCAGTCTGTTGCAACCATCTGCTATGAGTGCGCTTTTTAGGGTATGGGGTACTATTTCAGGAAGACTCAAGAGAAGCTTCCTCAATAGGGGTTGCATGATTTGGTATGGGCTAAGCACTTTGGAGAACTGTTTGTAACAACTTTGTCTGTGGCATCTAGACCCAAGGACGTATGGAAGGAATTCCACAGCTTCCCGAGCTTCCCGGCTCAAATACGTGTTACATAACCATTTGGGAAATTTGGTAGGCAAATGATGTGCAATGTAATAACACTGATGAAAGTAGCAATTAATGAAAAACATTGTAAGATGTTCTGTTGATAACCTTCTTGTTGTGCAGTACTTTGAGCTGTGAGAACATGTACCATGAAGCAGTGCTTGTAGCCAATTGTGTTTGCCAACAATAAACAAACACTTATCTTATGGCAAAAGCCAGGAAACGGTTATTAATAAATGGAAACACCCCAAAAAACTAATTTTGAGAAATGCTAGTCTCGGCTGTATCCTTGCCCTAGCTTGAAAAACACTAGAACTAAAAGTGAAAGACTGGGTGACGGTCTACAAAAGTGTGTGTGTGGCTCTATAAGAAACTGTCATCCTGATTCATGGAAATTATTTGCGCATAAAACGCACATTTGCGCGCCATTCTTCCCGAAAATCCCCATATCTCAAACGGGGATTTTCGGGCAGAGAGACGAGCAAATGTGCGTTTTTTACGCGCAAATAATTCCATGAATCAGGCTGTGGATTGTTAAAGCTGTGGTAACTTTATCACAGCTACTAATACATACCTAGATTCTATTAAAATGTCCAGTTAGTCATGGATAATCACAATGAAGGTCAAGCTTCCGATTTTATGTCCGGAAATTACTGATGCAATCACACAACTACCAAATAACAAAACCCCAGGGCAGGATGGCATTATTTCAGAGAAGTGTATAACATTGAGCCATTTACCTGTTGCAATAGAGATAATAAGGACACTTGTGACCGAAATGTGTCCCTGTGACATGAGACGCCCAACAATCGTATTGCTGAAATAAAGAATCTTTTATGGTGGTCCCGTTCCCCTATACCCCTCGTCCATGTGCATGGTAAGATTATTTTCCAAGTATTAACCAGTCAACTCGCCCCTGTCACTATTGATTTCAATGTATTTTGATCAAAAAGGATATGTTGTGGGTCTGCATTAAAACGGACCATCCCAATGTAGCCTTCTTTATGCTAGTGGTTGTTGTAATTGTGAAGCTGCCCCTGGTAGCAATCCTTCCTGATACCATGAGGGCTTTCAAAATGTGGGTGATTATTTGGACTATATTGGCAACACTTCTGTGTCCGTGTCTTTTTTCAAGGGTACAACATGTTTATATCACATTGCAAATATACCCACGTCTGGCTCTGTAGAAATGCCCACATAGAGCTTGGGAACAGGTCAAGGATACCCGTTGTTACTGGGCATGTTTGCTCTCTGTCTGCAATCGTTCTTGTAGACTTTCAGAAGGTTTAAGCACCATGCTCGCTTTTTGATATCTGTGAGCAAGACCAAGGCTGGGAGTATTTTCAGATATTGCAGTGTATTCCGCTAGCACCGAACGTGCTCTGCTGCCATCCACAATTTGGCACAGACCTTTGGCTTTCATGCTTAATTTGCTTACAATCTCCCAAGATAATGACTCCACCCGACTCCTTCCACTGCTTGAATGTCTAGGGGTTAAAATTACACCAGGCGCCCATTAATTATATGGTGGCCAACTAGATTTATTTAAAGGTACCAGAAGTAGAATGGACAGTGAGTGTTTATCTGGGGATCAAAGAAACTTGTGGTCCTGGAAAATGTTAATATTACCAATGGGCAAAAGCAGACTGGCCTTTCCGAATTTCATTTCTTTTTTTGGGGCACTATGGGTCAAATAAGGTAGAACTCGATGTTGCACCCATAGGGAAATCCAACCATCCATCTCATATCCATCACAGAGCATCACACCTGCCTATTTAAATTTCAAGAGCCCAAAGTCTTCAAAGACCACATGCACTCCCATTTTTCACTTCTAATTACAGGTTAGATTGTTGCCAGTAGGTTAAGGCTTATGTTTACAATACCCAGGATGTGGTTGTTAATTGCGAGAAAGTCAAATAGCCAAATCCTCAACATTTTTTAAATGCATGTTAAGTGAAGGAGAGAGTCGCATGGATTTGGGACTTCAAGGGGCTGCATGCTAATGATTTACCAGACGGTCTCTATTTGTAAGCTTTTTTTATTTACTGGTTGTTTTCTGAGGTATTACTTCTGTCTGGTTCATATTTCTGGGAAGCCTGTGCAGCAGTAGGCTAACTCGCAGTTTCAGGCTTTGTACGTAATTACGTAGATGGAGGGTTAGAGCAGACACATCTGTGAATATCTGTTTCCTTTTTGAGCAGTTCTACTCCAACCCTAGATGTGGGAATGTATAGCTTCCGATAGAGACATGGCCAGCTGTTTCTATGCTCCTCTGGCAACTGCAGATGCATTTTACATGCAGCCACTTCTCACAAGTGAGAACCTAATGGAATGTTGGAACGTCGTTCACTGATTGATGAAAAAGCAATGACAAAGACTAAGTGTGTGTGTGTATGTATGTATGTGTGTATATATATATATATATATATATGTTGAAAAAAGAGGAGAGGGGCGCACTCCAGTTCCCTGCACAGTAAACCTTCTCAGCTACGCTACAGGTGTTCTCCTCCGACCGGTTTCTGTGCCAATACACGTCATCAGGGAGGCTGTCTTAACTTGCAGCTCACAGCAAGTGCAGGTGTTAACACTTAGTGATAATTCTGCTGCAAGGACTTCTGGTAGCTGTAGTCATCAGGTTTGCAAGGAACAGACTCACACCCAATCCCATAAATGGGGAAAGGGGGGGGAGTAGCCTACAGTGAGGCACTCCAAAGTTGGGCATATATTACCCCGGTGCAGCACCCTATAAGATTTCTGAAGATTCCACCCTTCAGAAAACTTGCAAATGTGTTGAAAAAAGAGGAGAGGGGCGCACTCCAGTTCCCTGCACAGTAAACCTTCTCAGCTACGCTACAGGTGTTCTCCTCCGACCGGTTTCTGTGCCAATACACGTCATCAGGGAGGCTGTCTTAACTTGCAGCTCACAGCAAGTGCAGGTGTTAACACTTAGTGATAATTCTGCTGCAAGGACTTCTGGTAGCTGTAGTCATCAGGTTTGCAAGGAACAGACTCACACCCAATCCCATAAATGGGGAAAGGGGGGGGAGTAGCCTACAGTGAGGCACTCCAAAGTTGGGCATATATTACCCCGGTGCAGCACCCTATAAGATTTCTGAAGATTCCACCCTTCAGAAAACTTGCAAATGTGTTGAAAAAAGAGGAGAGGGGCGCACTCCAGTTCCCTGCACAGTAAACCTTCTCAGCTACGCTACAGGTGTTCTCCTCCGACCGGTTTCTGTGCCAATACACGTCATCAGGGAGGCTGTCTTAACTTGCAGCTCACAGCAAGTGCAGGTGTTAACACTTAGTGATAATTCTGCTGCAAGGACTTCTGGTAGCTGTAGTCATCAGGTTTGCAAGGAACAGACTCACACCCAATCCCATAAATGGGGAAAGGGGGGGGAGTAGCCTACAGTGAGGCACTCCAAAGTTGGGCATATATTACCCCGGTGCAGCACCCTATAAGATTTCTGAAGATTCCACCCTTCAGAAAACTTGCAAATGTGTTGAAAAAAGAGGAGAAAAAAAAGCCGCACCAGGGTTATATATGCCCGGCTTTGGAGTGCCTCACTTGAGGCTACACTCCCCCCCTTTCTCCACTGTGGGATTGGGCGTGAGCGTTTTCTCTGCTGACCAGATGACTACATCTACCAGTAGCCCTTGCAGCAGATTTTTATCACCCGCACCTGCGGTGAGCTGCAAGTCCACCCAGCCTCCCTGATGACGTGTATTGGCACAGAAACCGGTCGGAGGAGTACACCAGTGGCCTGGAAGGTCATGCAGAGAATTGGAGTGCGCACCTTTCCTTGTTTTTCCATATATATATATATATATATATATATATATATATATATATATACACATATTGAGTTATATTTGTGAAATTGGCAAGGTTCTATTGAATGTGTCTGAAAAGTAGTGTATACTACGTTTTGGATAAAGAACGCTTTGGTGCAATTCAATGGTACAATAGTGTAGAATGCAGAGAAACAGTTCGGGCTGGACCAGTCATGTTGTGATGAGTGCTGCATGAGAAGTGTGAAACGCTGTTCCTGCAGTTTCTATTGTGTGTGATTCATTCTTCCTGATCTCTCCGCCGCCTTTGATACCATCGATCATTTGGTCCTGTTCGAGTGCCTTGCAAGGACCAACATCTTTGGCGTGGTTTTTTCCTGGTTCAGATCTTTCTTGTTTGACCGGACGCAGTCACACTCACTCTCCAATGCCCACCTTTTCGGTCGGCCCCTTCCCTTCTCACCTGTGGTGTCACCAAAGGGTCTGCTATCTCACCCATCTTGTTTAATGTCTGCATTCAGCCTCTGGCCAAACTCATATCCACCCATGGCTTTCACTGTTATTCTTACACTGACAGCACACACATTCTCGATCTTTGCTCGTGGAGACCGCATCCCACTTTAGGGCGTATTTGGCAGCAGTGGGGGATTGGATGAGTAGTAATTGGCTCATGCTGAATGGCAACAAAACAGAGGTGTTAGGCTTTTTCTATGCCTGACCGGCATCCCTGCCGGATCTGATTGGCTAAACGGTCCGCATTGTGCAGGGCCCACATCATGCATATGCCACAATCACGTAATTTGCCACAAGTGACTCGTTTCAAGCCTTCAGCTGCCTAAATTAAGCACTGCTTGTGGATCTCTGCCAATGACTAGGTTTGTTCCGTGACTTTGCGATGTGGTAACTTAGTGTCATTTGAAGGTAAGGAAGCCCCCATTTGTTAGGTTTGTTGGGTGTTTCGGGGTCACCATCAGCCAGAATGTGGGCATAACCACTGCTTATGAGAATTGTTTCAGCTTGCCATCATTTGAATGCAGTGCGTACATGTATGAACATTTTCCCTACTATGTGGAGTGTTTTTCTAGACACTGAACATTGAGCACTATGAGAATTAAGAAATGGGAGACTAGCTGGATATCACATACTGGAAGAGAGACTGTGGTCCTTAACATTTATATATTTACATTCTCCAGCCATTTAATTGTGCAAGTTACGTGATGTGTGTTTGGTTAAGCATGTTTACCCTGGTGCTATGGAGTTCACCATGAGGTGCGTGTCTGTGATCTGTTCACTACCACTATGCATTGGAATTTTCCCGGTTATCGCTCTGGTGATGGAATGGCTGTCCTCTGGTCTACACGCCTTGGGTTGCAGTATTATACCTTGGCTAGTGGTCCTCATGTTTGTGATGTGCACTAAATCATTTAGTGTTTGGTATAGTAGCCCCCATCAGTAATGGTTAATACTTTTCCCTTGGTTTGCCCACACAGATTCTAGGAGTCGAATTAATTCCTTTATGGAATGACCTACTTTTGAGGTCCCTATTGAATTGGCAAAGCCTGTCTTAACTGATGTGTGATACAGGCATAGACTGACATGGTATGTTGGAGGTTATGGATTCATCAATTTATTTTTGCACATTTGGATAGGGTGGGGTGAGGGCGTTGTTGGTGGAATCGCACATTTCACTAGTTATAATTGGTGCTTCCATCTTTGTGTTTTTTAGAATGGTAGATTGTTTGCTTGGAATTGCGTTTGAAGATCATTGCATTGAAGCTACATATTTCTAGAATCTCAGACCCAAGCTCTCCTATTGATTGGAGCTCGTGGAGTTGGGGTGTTGGAGTGTACCATTGTCCATTTCTACGTTACAATTGACTTCTGGTACCCCTGAGGAAGGTCCTCCATTTATAGGACTATGGACTGAAACATGTAGCGTTAGGTTGATGCAATTTAGGGCATTATGTGTATATATAGGTTTTATGTGTTGAGGTCATTAGTAGTGGTCATAAGGGCCATTTAGATTTGAGGATTGTTTGTAGGTGCAATTAGCTTGCACCTTGTATACATGCATTTGGTCTATGTATAATGTGTACGTCATTGTGATTTGGTCAAGTTGTAATGTTGATATGTTTTTTAATTGTTATTTATCATGAATTAAGAAGGATTATTATTTGTACTTCCATTTGGTGTATTACATCTCCTGTCCTCTTCTCCCTGTTAAAAGAATTTGTGTTTACTCCTATCTGTGTTCTTTTCCACCTTTCTTTGCATGTTCTTGATTGCCCCCAGGCAGTGGGTTTTCTTGAGATCCCTCCCGCTCAGGTGGATGGGGTTGTGCTGGTGTTGAATATATAGTTGGTGGTGGGCCCTCCTTCTGCGGCTGCTTTGTGGATCCCCATGTTTTGGCCCTCTTCCCTTGGTCCTTTTTCCACCCCAGTTTGTCATTAAAGATCTTGGCGTCAGAATCTCTACCACTCTTTCAGGGGATAAGCAGATTGGTGCTGTGTGCCAACAAGCCCATTTCCAAATGAAAGTCCTGAGGAAAGTTCTACCCTATCAGTTCGTTGGTGCTTTTGGCCCTGGACTATTGTAACACGCTGTACCTGGGGCCAACAGGCTTATCTTATCCGTCGGTTCCTGGTGGCCACTGTGAACCCACGAGGGTGGGCACACTGGCCCAGTGATATCCCCATGCTTTCCTGCTTCTTTGTTGCCTCCCGGTGACCAAGCGGATATCTTTTAAATCCCTTTGTGTGGTTCACTGTGCCAGTTATGGAATGGGTGTGGAATTTCTGGACCCTATGTTCGCCCCGTGCTTGCTTGGTGGTTATTCTGCGCTCCATGTATGCACGCATTGGTGGGCGTGTTTTCCATCATCTCTGCTTAACTGTGGAACTCCCTTCCTACGTTTCTCTGGGCCACTTAGGACGACCCTCTCTGAAGACGTATTTGTTTTGACCTTGAGTTGACTTTGTAGTCTCTCTCCTGCTCTGCCTAGCGCCAAGATGCCCATGGGTGAACGTCACACTTTATCAATTATACATACATGAAGACAACCATTAACGGAGTGTGTAGGGTTCAATTGCCGTTTATAAGTAACTACATTGATAATACATGAAATTAGTTTGAAACGTTTTGTTTTTTTTCTCCAAATTCTGGTTTAATTACATTTTCAACAAGGCAGAATAATTGGTTTACATTTACAATTAACTTTCCAACTCATTTGTTTTCATCCCTCCTTTTCCCTCCCCCCACCTCTCCGAGCAGAGTTTCGACAGTGAGTTATACATTTCACATTTCACAAGTCTACTTGGTTGTTGCTGAGAACAGACATTCCGCATTTTCATCATTGTTCATTCAGTTTTGGTAACTATAAAGTCAGTGGTTTCAGCTACCCAGGGGCATCTCTTACAATAGGAAGTATTAGGAGCAGACTACGAACGTGTTGTTAGTGTTTCTGTGACTCAGGGTCCGGAGAGGATTCAGCCAAGTATTCCCCTACAAAATTGCTCCACATCATCTTATTCTGGGCTGCTTTTCCGTGAAGAGTGGCAGTAATTTGCTCCATTGTGTATATGTTGGTCGCCACTGCAACCCACTCTCTCAGGCTGGGGAGAATATCCGCTTTCCACTGGGTGACTGAGCCTGTCCGTGCTGCCAGCAGCAGCATGGCTGCTATACCTTTAGTCTGATTATCTCCCCCGCAGACTGCTCGCGGCCGAACAGACCCAGGAGCAGGGTGGTTTCTCTGGAGATCCCTTCCACCCTTTTGATCCAACTAAGGACTTCTTCCAAGTATGTCCGAACACGGGGACACCCCCACCACATATGCCAATAATCCGCCCTCTCTCTGCACTGGCGCCAACAAAGTGGGCTCCTTGTCTGAAACATTTTAGTCTATGAGGGTCATATTGCCACCCGTGGAGGAGCTTAACAGCATGGAGTTTGTATTGCGCTGCTATTGATACTTGGGACGCTCCCCTACAGATGCTATTCCAGTCCTCAGGGTCTAGCTCTATGCCCAGGTCCCTTTCCCATCTATGTTTGAGATTGTCGGTCGAGCCCCTCCCACCTCCAGTAATGCGCTATACATACCGAATATCGCCGCCCTGGTTCCAGACATTGTATACAAAGGTTTTTCAAAGGGGGTAAGATCCCTCTGGATTTTGTCAGCCCATTCTTTCCTCAAGAGAGTGCCCTTTAGTTGCAGGAAGAGAAAGACTGATAGTGGGTGGATCTTTAGTGCTTCTTCAAGCTCTGTGATCGTGATGTATTTCCGGTTTCGCCACAATTATCCGACCCTCTCCAAACCTGCATCGTACCACACTTGGAATCTAGGATGGTCATGAATTTCTTCCCATATACCCGGGGACCATATGTGGCTTAATGGGGAGGGCCATGTGGTGATCCCTTTCATGTCTGCGCCTTCTCTCCAGATATCCCATATTGTGCCCAGTATCTGGTGGGTCTGGAGTTTGCGTGTGAGTTTGTGTCTGGGGACCCACAGCCATTCCGCCAGAGTAACCGGGATCAAGTTGTGGTTGTCTAAGTGTACCCATTGTAGTTCTTTACTCCTTCTCAGGTGGGGGATTAGTATTCTCAGTTGGACCGCCTTGTAATACCGCTGGAGGTCGGGGAGACCCACGCCACCTTTTTCTGTGAGCAAGGTGAGAATATATACGATATCCTTGGTTTTTTCCCTAGCCACAAGAATTTAATGATAGCTCTTTTCACTTCTTTGAAAAATGTGTCTGGGAGTTTTATGGGGACCATTCGAAATGGGTATAGGAACCTTGGAAGGCAGATCATCTTGATCGCATTAAATCTACCCATCCAGGAGATTGTGAGTTTTTGCCATTTCACTAGGTCTCTATGGAAGCTGGCCAAGAGTTGGGGAAAATGTGCCTCATTTATATTCTCTAGTTTTCTAGTTTGAAATGCGTTTAACCTCTGACCAGTATACAGAACACCTGGCCAACAATTCAGACTTGAGGGAAATTGTGGGGAAAGTGCTTTATCGCCTTCGTAGGAAATAAGGCTTTACTGTGAGTTTGCTACTAGCACACCCTTCCTTCTGATGCATTGCCTGCTGTGCCTTTCAGTGTATCTGTTATAACTTTGCACATGTCGTTGGTGGGTTCCACATTTTCGCTATAATCCACGAGAGGTCTATCGCTGGATTGTTTTGAGCAAGAAATCTAATGTAAAAAAGAAATGGTTTGGGGTTTCACATGTTTTAATTGCGTCAATTTTCACAACGGCTATTTTCACTGTGCTGTTTTCACCCTGGCCATTTTTGGAGTTTTCCTTTTTTTTCAATTGGGGTGGCGATAGGGGGGGGGCCCTTCCCAACACCCCATCTAACACACCGAGGCCACCCCATCCACCACCCCCAAATCACTCCAAAAACACAACACATATATTTATTTTTAAAAACAATCTGCAACAACTGCTGAGGTGAACCACAGTGAACAGAGCCGCAACGAAAATTGTTGTGTTTTAAAAACGCGGTAACCGATTCTGGCAATTGGAAGAACATTGAACTCCATGCATTTTGCGTCTAATAGTAAATGTAGAACATTATTTTATTTGCTAACATGGAATTCTCCAAATCTGACCTGAAAACGCAACCAAATTATTGTAATACTTAAGTCCAGCTGCTCCATTTTTGCATAACTAGGTTCTACCAAACAGGAAGGCCGTGTACCCAGGCTATCGCAAAACATCCTCGTTCACACCACCTCTGCTGCATCCCCACCTCTTTGTTTCTATCATCTGTTTCCAGCTTTCCCCTTCCCTTATCTTCACCTTGCTTCTTTTCTTTCCTATAGTAGACTGAGGTTTGGAAAACCCTCGGAGGGACATGGTATGCTGCACCGCTGACAAGCTGACAGCAGGTGCTTAAACTAATATGGAGGCAGTATGCACAGCATAAAAGCCTAGTAACATAACATTTGCCCCACTTCACTAAACTGAACCACCTAGGCATGGATCCATTTTGGGTTTCAGATCAAGAAGCAGCACACGGGACCATCATTGAGGTGCTGAATGGCACACTGCATCACATGAGCACATCTTTTCTCAAGCATTTGAAATGGTGGACCTGGGGACATTACTTTCCCCAGTGGATTGGTACAGACTGAACCTCATATTTCATATTCCAAAGGTTGCAATGTGTTAAAATTGAGTCTTCATTCTGTGCATGGTGCTCCGGCGCTTGATGCCGTCACCCATGCTGTTCAGATTCCCCAGGAACTTCTGTGGTCATTGGTGCCTGGCTTTGATATTGCCATTCATCCAGGGTACACAATTGTAAACTGAAAGCTACTAGCCAGGCATAAAAATCCAGTTGCCCCCTCCTCTATCCGCATACACACAGTACAATGTATTTTACTTGCTGAGAATTGAATATCCCTAGCTAACCACTAGTGGCAAGTGCACATTTTGAGGCCTGTATCCATCAACATATACACCTTACCCAGCATTTCCATCTTTATCCTAGCATTGCTGTTAAGGACATAATCGGCAGTGAGACAATGCACAGACTAAAACAAACCTGGATGTCTAGATTCTCTTGCATGAATTATCTCACCATAAATGCCGTCTCTTCTACTCTAGGATGGACCAGTCCTAGCCAGAGAAGCACTCTCCAACTCAAGTGCCTCAATCCCTTGGGCTGTACGCCAAACAACCACTGATTTCTCAAACCTCCCATCTCTAGGATTATCATGACCATTTTCTATAAACTTCAGCCCCTAAAAAGGAAAACAAAAGTATCCTCATTTAAGTTTTCAGGCTGGTAGCGCAAGTGATGGTTCTTGCTCACATCGCTGGTGCAAAGTCTGTTCTAGCTGACTCGCATAATGCATCCCTCGCTTCCTGTTTAAGCCTCCCTGCATGTAGCACCCTTGACTAGTTCGTATTAGTTCTATATCAAAATAATGTCAAAAGTAGATTTATTTATTTTTGAGCCATTGCCGTTCAGAGCATGCTGCATGACAAAACTAGAATGCACACTGATTTGTCTGGATATGCTAGGAGGCAGAGTGAAGAGTCTGAGAGACTAGAATATTAGGGAAGAATTGAATGTGTGATCCGCTGTGAGAGGCTAGGGGAACGGTCTCCAAGAAAGGGATCTTTGAAGACTACGGCAACAGGGCCCAGACGAGGACTCTTAGAGTCCCTATGTACTCTCCTTATTGCCTGAGCAGGGACCACTCCTTTATTAACCAGCGGAGAGGATTGTCGTGCATGCATCTGGCTAACTTTCATTCCACCTACCTAATGTAGCTTTCAAATGGGTACTCGCTGACAGGACGATTTGACAGATAAATCGGGTATAAGGAAGATAAATTGGTCACATCCACACTGCTATCCCTTTGGTTATTTGGAGATTTGATATTCTGGTCTGCTTTCCTCTTTGGCGAGTGCCTCAGTGTGCCTAGAATTGTTCAATCTGTGTCATTAGGAGTTCTCTGTAGTGGGTGAGCTGTTTGTAAAATGCAAGAGCCGTTGAGGGGATTTCCTTTGTTTTGGGTATTTATCGAGTGCAAGCATAACATTGTAAGCAGCAGAGCTTTACATCAGTAGGGGACTACAGCAATACATTAAACAGTTATAGGAGTAACCGCCCTTACAATGTTGCATTTACTACTGACATAACCATTTAGGGTGTCGGGAATAGTTGGCATTTACAGTTGGTGGGGAATATGGAACAGTGCTGAGGGAGGGAAGGCTGGTCCTCAGGAGGGACACTTTGCTCGGTTATTTCAGAGGAGTGTAGGAAGGGGCTCCTTGAAGGGGAGGGTCTTGTTCTATTTTCTATGAATGTGGAATATGAATTAGTCATGGGCTAATATCGCATCTGTGTAACTCATTCTAATACAGGCATGTGTAATAGTTTTGGGCTTCGTACTTACTTGATATTCGTTTTGGAAATTTGGTTGGTATCCATGAGTGACTGGACATTTTGCAAAGGTATGTTACACTGCTAAACAGTCAGTTTCTCATCTGCTCACGTGGGTGTAATGTTTTCCATACAAGGATAATTGTAAGTATTGTATCTTTTTGTTAACCCTGTACACATTTCCGTTTATGCCTACGAGTGATTTGGGGTGAGTGGTGTCTCCCAAAACCTGTGGAATGCTGCCCTGAAAACATAAAACACTGAAAGGATCTCCTAGAGCTCACAATAGAACTTAAAGCAATTCCCTCTCAAAATATCTTAACTGCATGACTTGACAATACAGGACTGCAAAGTGGGCTCGAAGCAATGAGCGCCTCCAGAGCAAATATCATGGGGACCCCCACTCCCCCCAACCCCAGGGAAAGTAAAAAAAACAAGGGCTTCAACACGCACAGTCTACAAATGGTACAGGTATTGAGGGACTGCAATCCTCACATTAACATTACATCGAGAATGCAACCATGGTATACAACCACTACAAGGCCTTTGAATGATGCAGTTTTCCCCGGCTCCCAACACCCTCTGTCCATCCCTCGCCGGGCGGGAGTAGGATGGGGTGGATTGTGGCTGATGTACGATTGACACACCCTACTCCCACACTCCCACTCTCCCACTCCTCTTCCATAACTGTATGAAGCGGTTCTGTAGACCTAAATCTGTGTACAAAACGCCAAAGTATAAATAAACGGTATTGGGTTGCTTTGCTGTAGCAAACTTGAGAGTATGATATATTTTATTTGTGTCACACCCATACACAAGTGTTTCAGAGCGCGGCGAGGCAAGGGGGGGGTAAACAAGGGAGGACAAAGCAACTATCTTACTAGGCCCAGTGACATTGAGAAGAGTAGCGTGGAGCCACCACAAAAGATTGCATTTTAATGATGTCATACTTTCTTAGTTTTGGTAAGTGGGAGCTATGTTTATAGTCTCGCTGACCCAGGCTGTCTAATTCCTGATGATTGAGAGGACCCAAATACCTGTTCACTTAATTCTACAGCAACAATCTTAAATGATCTATCATCCGTAACTGACATATTGTACATTTATATATGAGGAGCAGTATGTGGCCATCTTGTCACCAGAGAACAATACGCAATAAAGCATGAGGCAATTGCGCTCAAGGTCCAGTTAACATTTTGAAAAGCGCTCTCTGCAGTTAGGTGCTTTATTGATCTTTAGATGTCACCTCACGTCTTTGTCAGAGGGCCTACAGATTCTATAACTCGGGACAAAGGAAACACCAAAACACGTATTTCCTGCTTACCCAAACAACTTGGAAATTACTGAATGTAGGGGATCCATCTGCCCCACATTTAATGCTCTTGCTAAAAACTGTACCCACCTTCTGAACGACTAATCTGAGACATTCTTCACACTTGTGCTAACACAATGCCATTCTTGCTTTTCTATCCTTCTAGATTACCAGAGGTTATTTTTCCCATATGTTCCAATATGATCATCCATGGTTGCCCCTTTGGATAAGTCTGCATGTTCCAAGAACCTAACATACATAGAAGAAATGGCTAACTTAGAAATGTATGCACAAGGGTCTTCTGTAGTGCAGAACTTGGTGGAGCTCCACACAGAGCTGTACAGAGGAGAGGGAATGCCACAGTAGGGTAGTGGGGAGGGGAGAAGATGGATTGAGGAAAGGAGGCCTACCAGCATCCGAGATCAGTGGCGGTGCAGATGTTCTTTGAAGAATGGAGTCTTTGTTTCCTATTTGAAGCCCTCGATAATCACAAATAGTTCATAGTTCCTCCATTATGATCGGGTTGGAGACCGGAGGGGTATATGTCATTAGCATTTAGAGTGGCCATTATTTTTTAAGCAGTCTAGGCTGCATGGCCTTAGGGCAAGGTTGTGACTTGTAGAGATGTTGGTGTTTACAAATTGACTGCACTACATTGTAGACCTTTGGTTAAGCAGCAGTTATCATACAAACCCGTTTTTTAAAAATTGAATTGTTCTTTTATGTTTGTTTTATTTTTCAGAAAATGTCTCTTTGCTGTTCAAGCTGTATTGCTTGACTGTGATGACTCTGGTGGCTTCAACTTACATTGTAGCTCTACGTTACACAAGGACAGTGGGAACTGATCTCTACTTCTCCACCACAGCCGTTTGCATCGCAGAAGTGATTAAGTTAATACTGAGCTTGTCCATATTAGCCAAGTAAGTCTGTGTGGCCTTTTGTTTCTCTAGTCTAAACTATGTTTGCATTTGCAAAGGTATAAGATTTATTGTGGATTCTGTAATCTATTCAGTAAAACGGAGCATGCTATTTTTGCCCACTTTTCTCTAAAATGGAAGCAGTGTGTCAAGACACCACTTCCTCCAGTTTCACAGGGTGTTCTGGTTGCAGAAGCACAATAACGTTACTTGATAAATAAAAACACAAAAAGGGAAAAATGGGGGCATGGCACACATTCGTAGCCCAGCTCACCTGTGCTCCTATCGGCTTGCCAAACAGGAGTTTAATTGTGATGCCAGCAGCTGTATGGCTTTTGCGCCGCTTGCAGATTCCCTGCATCCCACCGCCCCCCAGTGGTAATCGGAGCTAGCGGAGGTCCTCACACATACTTACGACAACCAAATTCAAGTAATGCTGCTTGTGCCAGTCTCGGTTTTCTGAAGCTGGCTTGCATTTAATGTTTGTGACTTGTGTACCATTGCCCCGACTGTGTTCTCTGCGATCAGCTTTCCTTTTAGTCTCATGATGGGTTCCTGTATTGGCATTCCTTTCCTGGGATTGGCACTCTGCAGGATCTCCAGCATTTTGTAGTTTATAATTCGAAAATGCAGGTGATGCTTCAGGTTAATAGATCACCCAGGTAATGTTTTGTTTTTGGAAAACTCACAACAATCAAGGTGTTACCCCTTGTTTCCCGATTCTCCATGTCCTGTAATTTTAGTTGTAGGGCTATTGTGGTGTCCTGAAGGTCTTTCAGCAGTGAAACCTTGGTTTCCAGCTTGTTTAGTGATGTTTCTGTGTGATTGACCCGTTCTCCATAAGAAGCGATTTCTATTTTATTTTCAGATTCTGCGTCCATCGGTTCTGCTGCCTGGGGGGATATTCACAGATGTGAAGGTGTCATTTGGATCATCCTTTGGACCTTTGTTAGTGTAGTCTTGGTGTAGTGTCTCCAAGTGTCTCTCCTGTACCATTTGCATCTCTGCCTTTTTTTAAAAACTTTTTTGTGGCCATCTTTTTTGTTGCATTGGGTTCTTATCCGTCTAATAGCAGTGGTAGAAAGAAAGGTGTATAAGTGGGAGATGGCAAGACAGGTTGAGCGATTTAGCAGCTCGCCATCATTGTCAAAATGACTCCCTGATGGATGGCTTGCTTGAATCAGTGAAATGGATGCGAAAGAACGCTAATTCTTTTCTATTGGAAACTTCCAATAAACGTGACAATCTGCTTGGAACTCAACATGTACATGGTTCGGAGGTTCCGGCCGTGCTTGCTGAAAACACGGTCCAGTCTGGCCCCATGGCGAGTAATTTAGCAGTCGACCATGGAGGCACAGACTCTACCATGAACGCAGAATTTGCTGTGGATCAAATCATCAATTCAACAACAATTGAGATCCCAGTTCAAGCCCAAACATCCGACCATGTCTCCTCTTCAGGGAATTCCTTTGACATATTTAAAGGCCCTGCAAAAACTATTACATCGAGCCTCGAAATCAAGCTTCAAAGAGCTTCTGTAAAACCAGCCAAGCAACTTAAGAAAAAAAGTCTACAACTGAAACAAGAACAGCAACATGTGAAAAAATGTATAAGAAACATCACAACCCCTAAGAAGACAAGTTTGTTTGATCGGAAAGTTAACCCAATTCATGCAGTCTCTACTGCTTCCAATTGTCCACTGAGAGGCACAGGAGATTTACCGGAGCCTGCAAAGACTTCTGCTAAACGCCGGCGAGTAGGATCAAGTGATATTTCCACCAACAATGTCACGCCTGCCTCTTCCATTGATTTATGCAATTTATCGACCTATTCGGTCGACCTTGATGATACCAATGATGTTTCTGATGTGGCCCCTGGGGTTACCCTAATCGAGCCCCTGGTGATGGAAAGATCAGTTTCCACTGGAATCCCGAGACAGTTGCATTCTGGGTCCAATGTAAGTAAGCCTACTACCACCATCAAGAAAGCTCCTTAACAAATTGTAAGTTCAAAGTTAAATCCTAAACAAACTTTGAATCAGTCGAAATCTAGCTCGTTGCAAGCTCTTAGAGCTTCTGTACCCTCAAACTCCTCAAAAACATCTTGCCGGTGGAAACTCTGTCTTCAAAATCTTCATTCAGACGGCAACAAAGTCAATCTGAATCGAGCAAACATTCTGAAAGTTTTTGCATGTATTCCACCACTACGAGCAATCTCTTCAGATGATATTAAAATCGTGGAATACATAACGGAATTATCATCTGACCAAGTTCTTCTCCATATACTATCTGCAGCTGTGAAAAACGTGCTACTACAGGCAAATGAGGATCTTTTGTTCTATGGTTTTGATCTTACTGTTGAACCCTCTCTTATGAGATCCCCTTCACCCTTCAAGGCAAATCATGATAATGAAGAGCTTTGCGAGATCGACCAACGATCTGCCCTGCGCCAATCTCCAGCGCCCTCTTCAGACATTCGTAACGCCACAGTACATCAAGCATTTGAAAGAAACGCCATAAATGAGCGAAGATTCCCCAATGGGCCTAGAAAGTAACCATGAGCCAACTCCGCTCAGCAGGAATTAATTTTACTTTCATGGAACATGCACGGATTCAAGCATCTTTTTAACACCTTTCAAGAATCTCTGGATAATGTGTTTATTATCTTCTTACAGGAAACTTGGCTACGCGACCCACCGTCCTGTGATGGATTCACCATTCTGATAAATCCAGCCGGTAAAAATACCAAAGGTCGCCCCTTTGCCGGCCTGATAACCCTTCTAAAAATACAGAACTGGTGGTCATTAGTATCTTCTTCCAATCCTAATCCATTTGTTCAAAGTACATTGGTTAAACTATCACTGTCTAACACCACTTCAAACCTGCTGATGATCAATGGATACTGGAATCCTGAGATGATTTCAGCTTCATCTTTCATTGATGCAGTATTGACAGAAATCGATGAAACATTTCTAGCCTATCACAACGTTTCTGTGCTTATATGTGGTGATCTTAATTGTAGTTGATTTAGATAGGATCCAGCCATGATGACAAATGCTCGACTTGGCGATAATTAAGTCATTTGTAGAGGTCAAATTTGGTTCCGCGATCTCCTTCAACGCAATTGTCAAATGATGAATGGATCTATCAATGGCGACTATCCTCCTAAACAGACTTGCCATAGTACGTGCAGTTCAAATACCCTAGATTACATCTGGGCTTCGAGGGACCTTTTTGACAAAGCTATTTCTCTTGATGTGCAGCCGATGTTACACAGCGACCATGATCTGCTACGGCTTGTTTGGCTAGAAGATCGTTCCTGTGCGTCAGAAAAATATCCTTTTCAATTACAAACGAATGCCGGAGGCAATAGGTTAGTCACAAACGGCAAAGCAATTGCATCTTTAAGCCAGAGTTTAAAAGCGCTGGACACCGTTGAATACGCCCCATTGCTGAGTGACTACATCTTGAAAATCTCGAATTCAAGACTGCTTGGGTCTTCTCCAAAACATCTTTACAGTGCTGAAATAGCATCAGCAAAAAAATCACTAAGGAAGGACCTACGACAAATTAAGAGAGCTCAGCAATTCTTGTGCCAAGGCAAAGAAAGTCAAGGATCGGCGTAAGAGCTATCGTAACCGGCTAAGATTGCATTCAATTGCAATTGACCAAAGTCGAGCAGAAACAATGTTAAAACTCCTTGTCACCAAGAACACACGTGAAATTTGGCCAATCCTGAACAAGGGCTCCTCTAAATCTATTTCAGCAATTTCTAATGAAATCCCATGCAGTAAATGGCGAGATTATTTTACCGCCATTTATGAAGAGCCGGTGTGTGAAGAACTGAAGCAGATTATAGTGACTCCTGCTGTTTGGGACAGAACACCCTCCTGCGAAGAGCTTGAAAGCCTGATCTCTAAACTAAAGAACTCGCGAGCCGCTGGTCCCGACAAAATTTCAAACCTTATGCTTAAAAAGCACAAAGTATTGTGGGCCAAATTCATCAACGGGCTATTTCTTCAGATCACAAACAGCAAGGAACTTCCATCCTCCTGGTCAAAAGCAATTGTGGTGCCAATATACAAGAATGGCTGTCGGGCTGATCCAGCAAACTATCGCCCAATTGCCCTTCTTGATACAATCGGGAAAATCTTTGGTTCCACCCTGCGACAACGTCTGGTGAATTGGGCGCTCTCTGCGGGCATAGTTGATTGTCGCCAAACGGGCTTCACGAGCCAAGTGGGCGTTGAGGTAAACCTCACAATTTTGTCCATCTTAAAATTGTCAGCGTTGGAGGCCAAGAAAAAAATCTTCTTTGCCTTTGTTGTTCTCCGCCAAGCCTTTGATGCTGTCAATCGCAACAAATTATGGGCCAAATTACGATCTTGGCATTGCCCAGAAAAGCTGCTAGACCCCATAATCGCCCTGCACTCTAATACTTACATCTAAATAAGAGTGAACTCGCAAGGTGATCTCACCGAATCAATAAGTACATTTAAAGAGGTCAAACAACGATGCCCACTAGCAGCAGATTTGTTCCAACTTTTTCTTGCTGATTTGCCAAAGTGGCTAGTTTCTGTCCATTGCTTCCCGCCAAAGCTGAATGGATCCTTCGTTAAATATTTGGTCTATGCAGACGACATAGTGTTGGTTTACCAAACCAAAATTGGATTGCAACACCTGATTCTCCGTCTACACGAGTTCCTAACTGCTAATGATTTGCTGTTAAATACTGAAAAAACGAAGATCATGAGTATTGGCCGAGCCATGTCAAAGAAGGATAAGAGCTCCAGATGGTTTATCGGAAAAAAAAGCCCTAACTGTTGTCAAGTAAATTCGCTACTTGGGCGTAATGGTAAACGGCTCAATCTGTGAAGCCGCCTGGATTAGCGACCTGGTAAACAAAACAAAAAATCTGTATCCAAGGCGCAAAAATTAACAAGGATTACGGGAAATTTTCAACAACTCCTGTAATAATGTTTTACCTCCAGAAGGTAATTCGAACTCTTACCTTCGGTGGAGATTCAGTCTCGAATGTCAACCATAACCTGTGGCAAAAATTGGAAGGCATGTTCTGGAGGCGTGTGCTAGGCCTTCCTAATTCTATTTCAATGTCAGCTCTGAGATATGAGCTAGCCTTAAATTCAATCTACATGACAATCGTGTGGAAATCATTATCCACCTTACGCAAAATGTTGCTTTGTTCCTCCATTCCTGCATATAAAATCTTTCAGAATGAAGAAGATGGTCCTGACTCTTCCTTAATACTATCATGGAAATTCAAATTACATGTAATTATGGAAGATGCTGGCATATCCGAAGAAGAGCTACTTTGTCGTCCCCAACATGCCAAAAAGAAGCTAGCTGCATGGGACTGGATAACTTATAATAATCGCCTAGCACTTAAATCCACTCTGCCGACCATCAGAGGTTTGGTGAAACTACATCTGCAACCCAAATATCTTACGAACTGTCCATCTCGTCACCACAGGTCACAGTTCCTCAGACTCCAATTGAACGCCTTAAACACCAACAAAATGCTTTGGCTACGTAAGATCAAAGAGACAACAACCATCACCTGTCGATTCTGTAAATCATACGAAGTCGAGTCACTAAAACATCTAGTGACCGCATGCCCGATGTTGACTAACCTGCGCGAACGTCATTTAAACCGCAACTTTATATGCCCGATGTCTGGTGGGAGCATGTTGTAGCAGGCCAGAATATAAAGCTCTCTTGTGGTCTAATCAATTTTCTCGACGCATCTTTACAGCTAGTTTCAACCAGAGCTACAAATACTTTCTTATGAACCTGCTGAGGCTGTTATTTTCCTTTGTTTACTTTCTTTTTGTTATGGTCTGCTTCTGATCTTACTTTCATTTCTTTATCTTTTATCTCTTTTGATAACATCGATCTTGGTTTACAATTTATTTGTATGGAGTGGAGAGTTCATTTTTTCTGAAATTAATGTAACAAAAGTTCGATAGAATATATTGAACTGAAGTTTTACAATAAATAAATAAATAAATGGAAGAATAGATGGCTCGGGTGATGCATGAGAAGGAAATTATTTGATTTTGAATATATACCTCGCAGCAACTCCGCTTCCTATTTTACCGATAAACCCTTACCGCCTTACTATGAGGTCCTTTTGCGGGTTGGGGAATTTAACGCCTGCTTTTTGCAGGTGTTAAAAACCAACCCGCGAAGGGACCAGGGAGCTAATTGCGGTACCGTAATTGGCGCCTTCCCCATTCCCATAGAGCCCTATGGGGCAAAAATGGGAATGGGGAAGGGCAATGGGGGAAGGGAGAATTACCGCCCCACCAACATTGGAATAGGGCGGTAATTCCCCTTTCCACCAAGGCGGTGCCAGTATTTTACCGCCATGGACCAAGGTGCTAATGGCACCTTGGTCCACCGCCATCCGTGTAATGAGGCCCTTAATGGCAATTGGCAGTAAAAATGTAACCAAGAAGAGAGAATCAGGCATGCATCAGGTTGCACACAAATTATCGGCAGCTTGCTGCGCCTTGCTTATTATTTGTTTGGCTTCTACTGTGACCACAGGTGCAACTACTGTCTTTGCTATGGATGTGCCTTTATCACACAGTCGTTCCACTCTGGGTCCTTGCAGATCTTAAAAGGCCCCCTTTTGGAACTACTGCCTCGGTCCCTGGGTCTCTTCACTGAGCTCTCTCCGCCCCCAAGGAGATCCGGAGTACTCGATCTGGCTCCCAAGTCTATGCTCTACCAGAGGGAGTTTTGTCAAGAAGAGATTCAACACACCACTCAATACGTAAATTGTGGTATAAAGACCATTTATTATAACACAGATTTCTCAAGGTAACGGTATGAGATTCTGAGCTTAACAAGTTGCCAGGATGTCTTCCACTGAGGAGCGAGGATCATAGTCTGTCTCTAGTCACGGGTGTTGATCACCAATGGCTTAATCTTCTATTGTTCGTGTTGGTGGTCTGTAGGCATTGTTTTGGTGGCTGGCTGGGAAGTAGAGCACAAGAGCACCCACGAAGCATGTCTTCTCACTCTGCTATCTTGGCCATGGCCCCCGTTCACTAATTTTAGTTGTGCGACAGCTCCAGATAAGGAGCTTTCAAAAGGCTAAGCTAAGCCATATTGAGGTCATGAAGAATGGTTCTCCTGCTTGTCTGACCGTGCTATGGCTTCCTACTGTGTTAGAGGGATGGTGTCTCTGCAACTTCCCAGGTTTTCAGTTTACGACTTCTAAACCTGCCCCCCCAACTGTGGGTGCCACTAACGCTCAAGTTGGCTGGGTACAGAAACGGTCCCCTGGAGAGGCTCGTTGACTAGTTTTGGAAGGACTTTACCTCTCCTGGTACCTTGATCAAAAGTCCCAATTCTCAGACTGCTGGATTGCTGCTGTGTTATTCCATTCACCCTCACTTAATCTTTGGCTCTCAGGACCTAGGTACATCAGCAGGCACAGTTAGGGGAGTGGGGCACTGGGGGAAGCCCCCATTAATCACCTCTGGGGTTGTTTCTCCCACGCCCTCTCTCTTGCTCTGATAGGACTTTGTCAAACCTGCTCCTTTCTTGCAATAGCTGCTAAGGCTGTGGTGCCTGGCAGAGATTAAAACAAAGCCTAAAGGGACAGGAACTTGTGCAATGTAGATCTGAGGTGTGGTTGAGCAGGAGTAGGTCTTGTGGTACAACTTTGTGAGTGAGTGTAAGAGAACCCTGGGTGAAACCAGCCTGCTTGCCATTGGGGCGCTGAATTGGATCATGATGCTTCTTCAAGGCATGATATGCCTGAGTCTGCCTCTGTGAAATGGCAGTGGGTGAGCTGTTGCCTAACTTGGTCTGTCCCCTCTTCCACTTTTTCATGTGTGCATGCTGCTCTGACCAAACCAAAGGTGTGTGAGCTAGTGTCCAGTGCGAGGCTTGAAACTATTTATTTGAACTGTGGCTGCTGGAAACGAGCATTGGAAGGTATGTTGCACCTGTGGAGAAAAGAAAAAGGGTGCCAGCACCTAGCGGACCATATTAACGCATCATGTTTTGCTACATGTAAAGGATAATGTTGGGTTGGAAATCTGTGATCGTTGCTTAGACTATTGACATTAAGAAGGCAGTCTCTGCCTAATGGAGGGAGCGTACAATGAGCTGCTTTTCATTGCAGCACAGCAGCCGGAAAGAAACGTGTGATAAATGGAAACATAGAAAAGGATTGCAGTGTGCTGCATGTAGTAAGCCAACAAAAAGGAGGTTGTGTAACACAGACAAAAGCACAAACATACAGGGATGTGTTTGTAGCCCTAACCCTTTTATTGACCTTAGGGTATATAACTTAATCGGACGAAGCCCGTTCAGGGCGAAACACACTTTTTGTCCAAGACTGTCCACCATGACTTGAATAAAGGACATCATTTATTGCCTCAAAGGAGTAGGTTTTCTATTTTGGGAACGCATTGCAAGAGTAGTCCTGCTGCTTTTTTGACTCTGTTTTTTTGTGTGTATGTATGTATGTATGTGTGTGTGTGTGTGTACATATATATATATATATATATATATATATTATTTATTTCTGAGGCTTGTGGAATCTGCTTAGATCACATGCTGTGCACAGGCCGACATCAAGTGGAAGCTGCGGAGTATTACAGTTTGTTTTTTGAAACTTGAAAAAGAGCGTCGACACAGGGCGTGCCAGTAATACTATCCCTAGTGTGACGTCCACTGTACCCATGATCCCTCACGCGTCTAGGTAGGACCCTCAGATTGTTTTTTTCCGCCATACTGTCGGAAGCATTTCGTGGAGTTCTCTGGCCTTAGCCATACTTTTGCTAAATATTGTTAAATGTACCCATTTCTCCACCCCAACGTCGAGTCACCGAACTTCCACACTCGACGCCGGCCCAGAGAAGAATTCAACCGTCGACAGCTGCACGACGGATTTGGGCCTCGGAAGGCCGCTGGCCTCGTCCCTGCAAGTAGGGAGACTGGGGGGGTGGACATACTCTACACTCTTTTGGTATATAGGTACATTCTTGTATATTCCTACACTCACATGCCTGCTGCCACAAGGTGCGTATGGAGGGTACCCCTTTCTAATTCTGCCCCAAGTGCAACTGCAAGTACCCTTGGGTCGACGGGCACGCCACGTGCAATCTCTGCTTGCCGAGGGACCACCCCAAGGGGAACTGCAGAGCGTGTAGTAGGTTTAAACCCAAAACACTTAAGGACCGTTTGATCAAGCGTTGGGCCCACCACACCAGGCGTCAATAGGCCATGGCAGCGGAGGGCGCCTTCAGCGATGGCAGCAACGCTGTGCTTTCGGACGGTGAGGGCATTATGGCATCGAGAGACAGCCGAGCGCAAGTCCCCGACCTCGGAAGGTCATCTGGCAGGGCGGCTATGGGGAAGACCCCCGGCGACACAAGCGCTTCCCACAGCACAACCACAAAACACATGAAGTCCAACCGGGACTCGTCGAGTTCTCGGAAAGAGGCACATGGATCACGGTCCGAATCGGCGTTCTCGATCAAGATCGCCGCATGACTCCAGGCAATCATCCACTGTTGCCAAGAGTGCCTTGCTCCCCAAGGTAACGGAAGTTCGATCGTCGGAGGACGAAGCCGACTTCCATCCCCAGACCACACCCCAGGAGTCGACGCCCGCAGACCGCGTTATGGTGGCTCCCGAGCCCCTACCTCCACACTCGAAGGATCGGGACACTACCCCCGAACCTCGATGCCGGGCGTCGAAAGGCTCCGAAGGGGCGAAAAAACAGGGAAAACACTGTTCCACTCACAGGGAGGGGGAAAAACAACAAAGGATGCAGCCTCTGCCTACTTCCACACCTTTAAAACACTCCACTCATAAACAGACAGACAAGTCCAAGTCTTCTGCTCTCACAAAGACCCCTGCTCAGACCACCAAGTCTAGTCAGGATAAGTCAGAGAAACCTCCAGAAAGAGTCATCCCCAGTTCTAGAGAATGGTCTAGTGATGACATAGACAGGGTCCTGTCAAGGATGTCGTCATTGGCAGATTTTTTCGCAAAAAACCCTGAACACTTTCTCTCTTATACTCCCGACGGGTCAGCACCCTCAGGCTCTAAGGATCCTATACCTCCTAGTAAAAAGTCCCGGTTTGAAACACCAACACGGTCTTCGGACCCCTTTTATGTACAGCCCTATTCTCAGTATCAAGGAGAGACATCCTTTTGTGAGGATCCAGATTTGGGCATGTTGGAAGAACAAACTGGTACGGGCTACTATGGGGATGATGAGGACCAAGAAGAGGATGAGGAGGACCCGGAAACCTACAGAGTAGATTCCCTGGTAGAGAAGGAACCCCCGGTTACCGACTCCCCTGCCGACAACAAACCTCTCCTGAATGAAGTTCTGTCTCGAGCAGCTGAACATTTCCACATTGACACCCAGGGTGCTCAAGAGGAGAGGGACTTCGCTGAGGAGTTAGTGGGAGAAAGGAGGCCTGTTGCTCAGGCCATCCCTATCCTGAAGTCTATTCAGAGGAGAATAGACCCTTCACTCGTAAATCCTAACCTCACCACAGCAGTGAACCCCAGGATTGAGAAACTTTTCAGGGCAGCCCAATCAGACCCACTGTATATAAGGGGGCATCTGAAGCCGGACTCCCTGGTTGTTACAAACACCCATAAGAGGGCGGGAACTCCCTTGTCATCGTCTGAAGCTCCTCCCGACAAGGAGAGCAAGAAACTGTATGGTTTGGGCAGGAAAGTAGCCTCCACTTCTGCCTACCAGGCAAGGATTGCCAACTCAACCACCCTGTTGGCCAGCTACAACTGCCATCAGTGGGAAGAAGTCGCGGCACTCATAGACTCCGCCCCAGAACCCTTAAAGAGCCAGTTGGCACGAGTTTCGGCGGAGGGAAGAGCCGTGTCCGGTTGCATTTTAAAAGCAACCTTTGATGCCGCGGATAACGCCGGCAGATTGATAGCAGAAGGAACTGTTATCAAGAGACACGCTTGGTTACGGCAGTCTGGATTCAAAGCTGAAACCCAAGCATCATTGTTAGATAAACCGGTGGAGCCAGATCTGTTGTTTGGTAAGGTGGTCGAGGATGCGCTGAAAAATGCCAAGGACGAGTATGAAACACTCAAATCCCTAGGCCAACTAACCAATAAACCCCCTAATCAGAGAGGGAATGGCAGTTTTTGTCGCCCACGCGGCCAAAATTCCCAGAAAGGATCTAACTATTCCCAGGGGCAGGGCACACCGTGGAGCAATAATAACCAACAGTCTACCCAGGGTTACGGCAGGGGTAATAAAAGAGGACGTGGAAAAGGTAGAGGCAGCCCCAGTAGAGGAGGCGGCACGCCTCCACCAAAACAGTGACGCTCCGTTCAGGGTCCCTTCTCATGCAACCCCAGTAGGGGGGCGCATTTCCAACTTCACCCAAGCTTGGGAAGGGATCACATCAGACAGATGGATGCTGTCTATAGTATCCGCAGGGTACTGCATAGAACTGTTAGAGCGTCCCAGAAACCATCCTCCACGACAAAAAATACATTCCTTGGACCACCAGAAGATCCTCCTCGAGGAGATCGTCAATCTGCTAGCAAGGGACGTGATGGAACTCATCCCGGGACACCAGGTAAACAAGGGTATTTATTCAGCTTACTTCCTTGTGCCAAAAATAAATTTGACAATGCGCCCAGTATTGGACTTACGGCCTGCAAACAAATATGTCGAGCCCCAAAGGTTTCGCATGACTACTCTCCAGGAGGTAATCCCCACTCCTAAAAAAGGGGGATTACATGGCAACATTGGACATGAAAGATGCCTATTTTCATATTTCCATGTTCCCAGCGCACAAAGTACTTGCGCTTCAAGGTGAACAGTCGGCACTACCAGTTAAAGGTACTGCCCGTCGGGATAGCTTCGGCTCCAAGGGTATTCACCAAGGTACTGGCGGTGGCGGCAGCACACCTACGCAGGGAGGCAATCCCGGTGTACCCTTACCTGGACGACTGGCTCATCACGGGGGAGACCCCAGTAATTTGCAGAGAAAACATTCAAAGGACGATCAACCTCCTCTTCGAATTGGGCTTCTCAATAAACGAGAAAAAGTCTGGTGCCAAGCACATCCAAACAGTTCCTAGGAGCTATCCTAGACACTCAAGAGGGGTTGACCTTTCCTCCTGAGGAAAGAATTCGGAATATACTGCTGTAAATTCCGCAATATCAGTCCGGTCGCCAGATAACGGTACGCAAAGCAATGCGTTTGCTGGGCATGATGGTGTCATGTATTTACCTGGTCCCCCACGCGCGCCTGCGCATGCGTCCCATGCAGGAATGGTTGGCGAAACAGTGGTCTCAGGTAAGTGGTCCGTGGCACGATCTAGTGGTCGTTTCATCAACACTTGTACAAAGCCTTCACTGGTGGACAAGAGAGAATCTGTCCAATGGGGAAACCCTTTTACGATCCCGAGATACAGGCGGTAGTCACAACCGAATCATGCCTGAAGGGGTGGGGGGCTCACCATCTCCACCACACAGCTCAGGGTCTCTGGTCGCACTCAGTGGCCAAGAATCACATCAACCTGTTAGAGCTTCTGGCAGTATTCAGAGCACTTCAAGCGTTCGAGCCCTACCTGTTAAATCTGTCAGTGCAAATCTGGACGGACAGCACTACAGCCATGTTCTACCTGAACAAGCAAGGAGGGACTCGGTCGCCAAATCTGTCCAAGCTTGCCCAGAAAATCTGGATATGGGCACTCATACGGAACATCTTCCTGTCATCGCAACATGTTCCATGGGATCTCAATTCCCTAGCGGATTTTCTGAGCAGAGACCCCCTCCCAGAGTCCCAGAGGAACACGAATAGTGTCTACACAGAGAAGTCGTAGAAAATATCTTCTCTCAGTGGGGTTTCCCCACTATAGACCTATTCGCCACAAGCGAAAACGGACAATGCCCAGGATTTGCATCCAGGTTCCCCCAACCAGACTCCCAGGGGAACGCCCTGTGGATGAACTGGTCAGGGATGTTTGCGTATGCTTTTCCACCAGCTCCTCTAATCAGGAAGGTGGTCAACAAGATGAACAGAGAATCAATGACGCTCGTCCTAGTTGCTCCCATGTGGGCAAGACAACCGTGGTTCCCACACTTACGCAGATTGGCGGTGTGCGAACCCATCAAACTTCCGGGCTGGTACAACCTACTGTCCCAGCCCCAAGGTCAAACAGTGCATCCTCAACCCAACTCAATGAACCTGGCAGCATGGCTCCTGAGGTCATAGAGTTCGGACATCTCCATTTACCACAGAGGTGTAAGGTTTCCTAGATTCCTTTAGGATGTCCAAACACGAGGCACTGCTACTTTGACAAATGGAAGAGATTCATTATCTGGTGCCAGAATAAACAAATCAACCCAGTTGATTGCACTCCTCCCACTATTGTTACATACATGCTCCACCTGCTGGATGCTGGACTGGTTTTTAACTCACTGAAGGTACACCTGGCAGCCCTGTCAGCATACACCACTTCCCATAACAAGGTGTCGTGGTGGAAAGTACCAGTAGTTAAAGCCTTCATGGAAGGAGTAAAGAGACTTCACCCTCCTATTTCAAACCCACCACCAGGATGGGACCTTAGCGTGGTGCTATCTAAGCTCATGGGCCCCCCATTCGAGCCCATGCACAAAAGCAGTCTCAAACACCTGACTTACAAAACGGCCTTCTTAGTAGCAATTACATCTATAAGAAGAGTCAGTGAAATTCAGGCTCTGTCAGTGCAAGATCCCTTCTTTACTGTCCATAAAGATAAACTGGTTTTACGCACACACCCTAGGTTCTCACCTAAGTTTATTTCAAAATTCAATGTGAACCAGTCCATCAAGCTTCCGGCTTTCTTCCAAGACCCACAAAGCTCGGCTGAGGTGAAACTACACACACTAGATGTGCGTAGGGCGGTCCTCTGCTATGTAAACAAGACCAGACCGCTGAGGAAAACAGATCAGCTGTTTGTCTCCGTAGCTACAGGCAGAGAGGGGGATCGCGTCTCTAAAGGTGCCATCTCTAAGTGGATTATTAACTGTATCCAGCTGTGTTACTCACTTTCTGAAAAAACTCAGCCTTTCACGCCTAGGGCCTACTCTACAAGAGGCATTGGGGCCACTCTGGCTTTCATTGCAAATGTACCCCTTGACACCATTTGGAGCTCTATTCACACTTTTACTCCGCACTACTGCATTGACACTCTGTCCAAGACAGATACACAAGTGGGACAAGCGGTTCTAAGACATTTATTTGCTCATGACCCTTCTCACATCCCACCTCCTTCTTGAGGTACTGCTCGCTAATCTATGCACAGCATGTGATCTAAGCAGATTCCACAAGCCTCAGAAGGGATACATTACTCACTGTAATCTTATTTCTGATGCTTGTATCTGCTTAGATTCACATGCGCCTGCCCTTCCTCCCCTCTGAGAGAAGGCGCATGGATGATTGTAATCTTATCTTTATATATATCTGCTTGGATAATTTGTACTCGCGCTACTCCTCATGCTACCTTATGTCAGAAAAAATACAATCTGAGGGTCCTACATGCATGAGGGATCCTGGGTACAGTGGACGTCACACTAGGGATACTATTACTGGCACGCCCTAAGTCTATGCCCATTTTCGAGTTTCGAAAAACAAACTGTAATACTCTGCAGCTTCCACTAGATGTCCTATGCACAGCATGTGAATCTAAGCAGATACAAGCATCAAAAATACGATTATAGTGAGTAATGTATTCCATCAAGCTTTTGTGGAATGTCTCCACTTCCTCAGGCAAAGATTAAATGAAGCATTTGGAAAACATCACAGCATTACAGCTTTCATATCTCCTCCTGCAGATACCCAGTTATCTGTGCCAGTCTGTACCTGATTTGTATTCTTGCTCAGAAAGGCATGTGGATGTTCAACTCCCTCACACATTGCAATCGTCAAGGCCTAAATGGTACACTGTTAAATTGGGCAAAGTGGAGAGCATTAAAAAGAAATAAAAAAAAACAGTCCACCCTGTTGGTGTGCTCTCAGGAAGGCAGGAGGGGTTGGTTAGATGTCAGACATTGTATGTGCAGTCCAGTTGAAGCTCAGTATGTCAGGCCAGTCCCTTTACAAGATCACTGGTAGCACAGTCATCACCATATCAGGCTTGTGCCTCTAGAGCCTGAAAGAGGGGATATAGAGCCAGTTTGTGTTAGGCCTGCGACCTGTGGAGCCCAGTGTGGTAACTTTGTGTCATATACCGTATCAGCATTGTGTTACATATAAACATCCTAATTGACATAGGGAAGCATGGATGGCCATGTATGCCCATTCAGTAATAATGATCTTGACTCTTAATAGGTGGTCCTGCTTTACATAAATTAAAAAAGGAAATCTAATGAGTAAGGCGGCCAAAGGCAATAATTAGTTGAATATGGAAATTATTCCTACTCCGAAAAGCAAAGCTAATGAATCTCTCAATGAAGACTTGATACCATCTTTCGAGAACGAAAGACATGTCAGCAAGGGACCAAAAAGTGAAAGCTCTTAACTTGACTTCAAGCTAGATATCAATGAAAGTTCAGGAAAGCTGGCCAACCTTAACAGGAAAGTGAAAAATGTGCAGCTTTGATTAAAAAGCATACTGAAAGATTAGATGGCAAAAGGCTGATCAGCTTGGCAAAAACAGGGTTGGCACACTGTCTGAAAGGATGCATCTAAACAATTAGGACTTACGGGGCCAGCCCATGAAGTAACCATGCAGTAAGCTACGCTACATTGGAACATTATACGTTGAAATACTTTGAAGTCCCCAACTCTTCTGAATTCATTGTTCAAAAAGCACACCAAGTGCAATTTTCCAAGTACCAACTGGTCTTCTGCCAAAACCTATTATAGAGCATATTCTCAAGGCCTGGGATTGCGACTTAATGTTCATATGCTCTAGTGAGAAATGCATCTAAAGTACAGTGGAGATCATATTCATTATACAAACACTTGTGACAATGTTCGCTGCTTGGCATTGCTGGTGGCTGACATGGTAACAGTTCTAGGAGCCAGGAACCCTTTTACCAGGGGCGTTGCTAAGGGGGCTATAGCCCCTGATCTTTTGGTTGTAGCCCCGGATAGAATCTCAGGAGCTACAGCCAAAATACTAGCTAGCCCCCAGTCCCAACAGTTCCGACATCAGCTTAGCCCCAGGTCTTTTCCAGACGTAGCAACTCCCCTGCCTTTTACCTATATAATTAAGGATGAAGTATCCACAAAAAGGTACACAAAGGATCCTTTGGGATACAGCACTGCGGCCCCACCGCATAGCAGAGGTCAGTTACATGGCTCACCTCTTAGCAATCACCGCCACATGAGAGAACCCCACCCTCAATTAGCCAGGCCCTTGGGAGGAAGATTAGAAAAAACACAACTCCTCCTAGAATTCCCCACTTGGTTCAAAGTTGAAAACTGGACTATTCCATGTAAGGCAAATCGGGAATACCGGAGAGAGACCATTATGGGGAGCATCCAGCCAACTCCTAGAAAGCCAGTAGGACACCAGGAAGTACCCCCCCCCCCCCCCCTCGTATCCCCAACCCTGACCACCCATTGTTGTGGAAGGACTGAATCTCCCCTAATGTAACTGGTTTGCTAAAGGAAAAACCAGACCGGATCAGGAAACCACACTCATTGTTGGATGAACAGGAGAACTTGTGGGACAGGAGGCGCGGGGGGAGCAGGTGGGAGAGCAGGCCAAACGCCAGGGAAGATGACACAGGGGAACCCATACTCCTGCCCACAAGAGGGGAGAAAGTGTGCCCCCACTTATTAAAAACAAAGCAGAGAAACTATATTACAACTTGCCTATCTCTATAAAGGAGCTTATACTATTCAGACCGACGCGCTGAAAACAGGAACAGGCCAAAACCAATTTCAGGGGAGAAAGCATACAGGAAGTGAGAGCTGCAGGTAGACAGAGAGGCTGGGCAGGGCAGGCTTGTGAAAACCAGGATATCCACTGTGCAACTTCCAGCCTCTTTCTTACTAAGCCCAACTCTCCAAGTGTCACAGGAAGGACATGACTACAGCCAACTACAGTCAAGCCCTCCCGTGCAGTCGCAACTGGCAAATGCCTTAGAGACCACCTGAGTGAAGGGACCAGGATAGTATAAAAGCAGCTCCCAACACGCCTAGGTTATGGGTTGTTGGAGAGAACAGATGGCATGCCGGTAGAGCTGACAAAGGAACATTTGGGAGCTGAGGGGATTGGTTGAGTGGTGGAGAGCTGTTAACATGTTGGGGGGGGTGGCTAAAAAGAGTTGGTAGTGGTGGGTGATAGAAAACAATGAAGGGCATAACATCAGGAGAGTTGTGTAAGGTTGGAGGGAGAAAAGGTTTGGGTGAGAGATTACCATCTGGAGAGGAAGAGGAGGGTGGAAGATGATTATTGGAAGAGTTTGGGAGATTTAAGAAAGAGGTTGGGATGTTTTCGGAGGAAGTTGTGGAGCTTGAGGTGACAGAGCTGTTGTAGGAGGTTGGCGAACTTTAAGGTGACATTGTCCGAGGGGAGGTGGGTTGGCAAAGTCAAGTAGAAAGTCAGGAAGTTGGAAAACTTGAAAAAGATGTGGGAGGATTGATGGTGGAGGTTGCAGAAAGGAGATATGCAATATCAGGAGGTGGAAGGTGGTGAAGATAAAGGAGACCTGTAGCATCTGGAGATGGAAGAAATCACGGAGAAGGAAGAAGGTGCAGACTTGAACTCAGGGATGTGGAAGGAGTTTGAGGAACTGAGATTTGTTTGAGGGTTCAGAACTCTAGTAGAATAACAGCAGGGGAGGCAAAGTATTTTAGGGGGAGGTGGAAAACCTCAGTGGGAGTCAACAGGATAGAAACTGGGTTAGGAGTAGGTCCATGATCTGAAGGGGAGGAGCCCATGTTGGGAGATGGTACGAACATGTGGGTGGTAATAAGAACGGCAGGACCAACTGAGTTGTCAGGCAAACATGCAGTGGGAAAGGCCACCAGGACAGTCCACTCTGTTCCTCTCAGAATGGGCTGACCTGGCCTCCTCTCTACTTTCCTCCTCCTCCTCCTCAATTCCTCCTGCTGGGTGATCTCAACATCCATCTGGACTCTTCTGACTCCTCGGGTCCTTTCCGCAACCTATGCGATTCTCTCTCCCTCTCTTATTCTCGGGCTCCACGCACACAGCGGGCCACGCTTTGGATGCTTTCATCTCTACCGACATCCCTCTCTCTTGGACGGACCACTCCCTTCTCTCTTCACACTTGAAGCTCTCCTCTACTTTTGCATCGGCACACCTGGCGCCGCCACTCGGCTTCAAAGTCAGCAGACCCTGGAAAAGAGTTACAGCGGCTGCCTTTGCCTCCACTTACTCTTTGCCTCCCACTGCTGCGGTTCACTCCCACCCGGACACAGCCCTCGTGAACTTCAATCTCTCTATCTCTAACCCCCTTGATACTCTTGCCCCTGTCATGAGGGTCCAACTGAAGTCTTCAAAAAAGTGCCACTCTTGGTACGACTCCGATCTGGCTGCCCTTAAACAAAAGTGTAGGGCAGCTGAGCGGAAATGGAATTTGTTGGGTGGACCCTCTGACAAACTGCCCTGCGCCTCCTTCAAAGGCAATATTGACTCTGCATCCGCACCAAGAAAAAAGTCTTTATTCAAGCCTGCATCTCGGCGGCATCAAACACTGGCCAATCCTGCAGCAGCCTCCTCTTCCGCCACACCCAACCAGGACCTTTGCTCGGCCCTGGCTGCACACGTCCCTGCAAAAACCCAAGACATCCTTTTCTCTCTTTCCTCCACACCACATCATACACCAACACCGCTGGAGCCTCTCTTGGCTCCTCCACCTCTTCTCTGCTCTTCTCTCACTCTCGTCAGACCTGATGAGGTCGCCAGACAAGTCCGGTTTATAAAGGCTCTGATCTGGTACCCGGACCTTCTCAGCATGTTGGCATCCCCTCCAGTCAAGCTGCCAGTGGTTGCAGAATTTTCGCCAGGGAAGGAGGTGCAATTCTGCACCACGACCTGGGGTTGCTGAACCTGAAGGCCTGGCTCCTGCATTGTTAGAGTATGGTGGCTACGATCTTCCGACGGACTGCAGAGGTTCTCGCCAGTGTGTTATCTACCTTTAAAATGCTATGGACACAAATGAAAGCACGTTATGGGTTGGTGCCGTTCACAGAAGATTGACCTTATGAGGGTCACAACCCCTCAGGTATTACCGTGTTTACTGTCATTGGCTAAATCGGGGCTGGCTCACGCCTCCAATGTTTTATCAGGCAGCTATCTCCCGCTACACCAGATCTCCGGGACAGCCTTGACTGTGGTCGCACCGCCTGGTTAAGGAGTTAATTAAGGGACTGTTCCGCTCGTTCCCGCCTGTGAAGGCTCCGGCGTGGGAGCTCAATGTGGTGCGGACTAGGCTCATGGGGGCTACATTTGGACCTATGCATTGAGCTCCGCTCAAGTTTGTCATGGAAGACTAGGTGAGATCTAGGCCCTGTCATGCAAGTGGCCTTACTTGACTTTTCACGAGACTAAGGTGGTGCTGCGGATGCACCCCTCCTTCATGCCCAATGTTCTGCCTGAATTTGACCTCAATGAACCCTTGGTGTTGCCTGTTTTTTTTTCCGGTTCCTTTGTCGCCGGCTGAAAGGACTTTGCACTCGCTGGCTGTGGCTAGAGCGCTGATGTTTTGTGGCCCGCACTGAGTTTCCAGAAAACTTCTCAGCTTTTAACTTTGGTCCTGTGAACCATGGGAAGGCCCTGTCAAAGGCTTTCATTTCCAGGTGGCTCTCCGGCTGTATCACTCACTGTCACTGGTTGGCAAACCTGGCCGCCCGAGAGCCAGGCTGGTTGTGGTATTGAATATTAGGATCCAGTTGAGGGTACGTAAAGCCACGAAAAAAAGGAATGTATTGAGCGCACGTACGCCGAAGGCATCATGGCACTAGTGGCGGCTAGCAGAAACATAAACCGAGAGGAAGAGGAGAGCCATTAGGGGAAGCCAGTGAAGCAATCGATCAACAGACAACAACAAAAACTGTGAGTGTGGCATGGGTGGAGATAGAGCAGAGCAATAACTCTATTCCAGAAAGCCCCCGCCACTCATCCTTACCTTTCCATAACGTAGACTGCCATAGACTTACACCATGCATACTAGAGAGATTTGTGACCACCAGCATAAATCGATTCATGGCTGGACTGTTAATGTTGCATTACACACTAACTTACTTGCCAATGTTAACTAGTGCTACACCTAGAGAGAACTGTGAAGATTGCCCTGCATCGCATCTAGATAGGATTGTGAATGTTGGCATGTGCCACACTAAGACGGAATTAGATGGAATACTTCTCTCTAGCCTGCATCGCATCTAGATAGGATTGTGAATGTTGGCATATGCCACACTTAAGAGGGAATCGTGATCACTAGCCTGCCTCACATCTAGATAGGATATTTAAGATTAGCAAGTGCCACACTCAGATGGAATAGTGAATGATAGCAAGCATCACATTCAGACATAACTGCAAGGACAGCAATGCCAATTAACCGATCCACTAACAATTTCACCCCTCTTCATACACCTCTCAAACTCTAACCAAACACAACCACAAGCCTACAAAACAGCAATCTGCACAAACTTCACTACACTGCAACAACAAAACAAACGACACATAGACTCGCACAACAGCACACGGCGACTACCGACTGTAAAACACCCCAAGCCCAGTCAACGGACCCACCGGGCTGAGGCTGACAACAACACATCACTGCTCTCTTACACTTTTCCAGCTTATTCCCACTAACTCACCCCCCTTCCCTTTTTCAGAGCCGCCAGAGAGCCAGGGGACCACTACGGTGGTGATAGTGCGCGGTACAAATATCCTTTAAGATTAACAAACAGGTGGACCCCTGCCCCTCCAAAAGCATTAAGGACCACATTGACTCTCTCGCCAGCCTTGGCTGATCTCTGCAATATCTCTTTTGCCACTGGAGTGTTCCCAACTTCTCTTAAGCACTCCCTTGGGAACCCTCTGCTTAAGAAACTCTCTGTCGACCCCTCCATTCTGGCAAACTACCGCCCTATCTCTATCCCCCCTTTCCTGGGCAAACTCTTGGAGAAGCTGGCTATCTCTCGGTTTACCCTCCACACTGATTCTGCTGGTTGCTTCCACGACCATCAGTCTGACTTTGGAGCATCCAGAGGCACAGAAACTGCTCTTCTGTACACCCGTGAAGACCTGCTCTCAAAAATCTCAACAATAACACTCCCTCTGTCCTCGTTCTTCTTTACCTCTCCTCTGCCTTTGACACAGTAAACCATAACTTCCTGATTGCACGTCTCCGTGACACCCTGGGAATCACAGGTCGGGCACTGGTGTGGTCAACCTTCTTTTCCGACCGTCCATCCCAGGTTGGGTCCTTTCTGTCTACTATCACTCTCTCAACCTTTGGTGTTCCCCAGGGTTCTAACCTATCCCCCGGTTCCTCAACATCTACATGGCTGCCCTGGCACGTGTGATTGACACTTTCATCTCTAACTTCCAGTGTTATGCGGATCACACACGACTCTCATTCAGGCTACCCTCAGCCGCCTCCTCTATCTCGCGCATGTCTGACTGTCCGCAATCCAGTCATGGTGTGCTGCAAACGACCTCTGTCTCAATGCCAGTAAGACTGAGATTGTTCGCATTGGGACTCCTGCTCCCGCTTTCCCACTTTCGCTCTGGCCGGCCTCCGTTGGCCCTGTGCCCGCTCCCACCTGTGAGGCAAAAAACCTTGGGGGATGGGGGGGGGTCATCTTCGACTCCAGTCTTTCCTGCTTCACTCACATTTCAGACATCTCTAATGGTCCAATTACCAACTACACCTCCTCAAAGGTACTCTTCCTTTTCTTACCTCCCCCCAGCGGCTCACTGTCTCCAGAGCCTTGATTCTCTCCAGGCTGGACTACTGCATCGGCCTCTTTCTCAATCTCCCTGCCTCTGCTCTGCGCCCTCTGCAACTCATCCAGAACAGAACCGCAAGACTTATCCTTGGCCTCAAAGTCCAGGGACCACATTTCTCCGGCGCTGAAATCCCTCCACTGGCTCCTCGTGGCTGCAAGGATCAAGTTCAAGACCCTCTGCATTGTCCACAAGGCTTTCTGGGGCTTGGGACCTACCCATCTGCAACAATGCCTACCTAAATACTGTCCTTCTCAAGCCCTCCGCTCATCTACCTCCAACCTTCTGCGAGTGAGCTGGTTCTCCAAGCAGAGATTTGGAGGGAGATCTTTATCCTCTGCAGGGGGCCTCCCTCTGGAAAAGCCTCCCTGCCGCACTCTGTTTTGAGCCTGATCTCATTAAGTTCCGGAAACTCCTTAAGACATTCCTCTTCTCCTCCTCCTTCTCTCTCCCTCTACTCTGCCAACATTTATTTCTGCTCTATCCTCTCTCTCCTCCTTTCTGCTTCAGCTTGCTGACTGGCCGCCTGGTGTACCTCAGTTGCACAGGTCCCAGGCACCCTCGCCAGTCTCCTGCACTTGCCTTTGGGCCATTGCACTTGCATCCGTGGTCTGCACTCTGTCAATGACCCATGTGAGTGGCAGCTCTCAGCACTTACCTAGCTTCGGACTGACTGGGCGCATGTGGTCTCTCCTTCTCCCCGCCGCCCACTGCACCTGTCTGCGCACTTACATGATCTTAATGTACCATCCTTGAAGATATGTTTTGCCCTTGTCTCCCCCTCCTTGCATGGTGGCGCCTCAATGCACAACTGCAGAATCGTCGCCTGATATATTTTTTGTTATCTACCCTGTTAATGGTATTATATTCACTTGTTCCATGCACTCACTCTGCCTGTGCAGACTTGTATCATTCAGAAATTCAAGGGCTCTGAGTGACTGTTTCCCCCCCCCCTCTCCCCTTGTTCCCTCCCCCCTTGAGCGCTTTGAAACGCTTGCTTTGTTTATAGGTGCTTTACAGATAAACAATACCATACCATACCACACCACCGTAGGTTAGGCCCGCCAGCTAGGCACACAGTCTGCTGAACAAAAGGCCTTCTATCCTGGCGAACCCATGGACCATCCATGAAGAGAATGGTCCTGGAGAAATCTCAACCACAACCAACAGAGGACTGGAGAGTGTCCAGACTTTGTGTACACCGTAGGCAAGGAGTGAATATGTGATACGTGACCTCCCCAATCAAACACGTTCCAGAGACATTTTTGTGGAGAAAGACTGCAGCGAACAGACTGTGATGAATCTGGGAAATTCGTCCCTTCTCCCTTGGGGTTGGGGGCCACCCCCTGGGAGGCAAAGGAGGTGAGCCTGCTATGCAAGACACTCCCTAGGGGTCTGTTTAAGCGGGACCCCACTGGGAGTGACTCCCCTCTAGGGGACAAGGACTACCATCCCTATAAGGAACACCCTATAAAGAATACTCTCTGCATACATGGGAGTGGAAAAGACTGATGTTACTTCTGTTTGACATTCTGACTCTATTGACGTTGCTTCCATATCTTTGACTCAAGGTAATGCTGGAATCCCATTGAGTTCGGCAGCGGATGAAAAACACACCCCTTTGAAGTACGGCCGTGAGAGTAGAGACGAGGAACCTTGACTAGAGGAGGAAGAATCCTACGCAGAGGCAAGCCACTGACGTGAGAATGTCCTGGAGGGGCGGAGCCGAGCTAAACCATGGTGCCTGCATGGAGAAACGAAGAGAGGAGAGACGCCGTCGCACAGAAGGGCAATATTGCAGAGACTAGGGAAGAACTGTTTTACCTGGTGACCACGCTCAGCTGTGGGGGGTTCTGGGGCCTGCGAACAGACGCAGAGTGCAGTGTGATGAATCCTGGAGAGTCGTCACAGAATCCCAGCCTAAAGTCTCCTCCCATGTGGCCAGGGAAAGGCAGTCGCTATCTGATCCTAACCCTGAGGGTGGTGTTAGAGGGAGGTTCACATGGGAAGAGAAGGCTTTCAAGGGAATGTCGGGGAAGAAGCCGTATTCATCCTCCTGTGAGGATGATGTTTCCCTAGTACCTGAATATTTAATGGCATGTTGCCACAGTTGAGCCTTCTCTCTCAGACCTATCCAAGGTGCCTTTTTGTAAACATAATTAAGTTTCTGATGCTCGTGAATCTGCTTAGAATCCCATGCTGTGCATGTAGTCCGACATCTAGTGGAAATCGCAGAGTATTGCATCTTTCTTTCGAAGATCGAAAGGGGACGTCAACATGGGCGTGACTGTTACACTATCCCTAACGTGACGTGTAGTGTACACAAAATCCCTCGCGCTCCAAGGTCCCTCAAATAGTTTTTTCCGCCAACCTAGTTGGCCGCCCATGCGGAGCACACAAGAGGTAATATTGCTTAATTTGTCCCCACGACCTACTGTTGTCTAGTCACCCGACTATTCTTCTCGACGACTGCCTCGTGGGCTTCTTGCCACCAAAGACATCCTCAACTGCTCGGTGACTGGTGAACTGCTTGACTACTGTCGACAGTGTGGCCTCGGCCCTCTGGCCAGGCCCTTAGAGTAGGGTGAGTGGAGACCCTGGGTTTATTCTTCTCAAAGAATGTATTTCCTTTCCTTTTCCCCTCTTTCTCTTCTTGGTCTGGCTGCCATTACCCTCTGCTATAGAGAAGATGCCATTTAAATTGTGCCTGTCGTGTAACGGGAAGTTTCCTTGGAAGGACACCCATCGCTGTTGCAATCGGTGTCTTCCTCAAGACCACGACGAGCGTTCATGCAAGTCCTGAAAGCTCTTTTGACTGAAAACGTTGAAGGACAGGTGGACTAAACAGTGGACAGACTACGCAATGCAGGCTGAAAGCCATTCCCCCGTCAGCGCTAAAACACCTAAGCCTCGGAGTCGCCGACCACGACGGTGCTGTCGGGTGTATCAAGACCTTCAATTCAACCTCTGAAAATCCACGAAAGTCTTGTGGCTATCATCTTGGCAGCTAGAGAGCACAAGGGCACCCCCTTTCATCGAGGAGTATTCCGAAGCCTCACAGCCTCTCTCGAAGGCCTTATTAGGAAAATATCCCTCTTCTGGGCGACCCTTTCCACGTCCAGACTCTTCTGCATCCTCCCTATGGACTAGGGAGAGATGTGAACAATATATGGACAATATGGCCCAATTCTTTTGACTTTTCCGACGGATGCATTACTACCAAGAGACCCAGGGAAGAGGACTCCTGTCCCATTCCTTATAAACTGCAGGAAAATCCCTATCTCTGCACAGGAACACCAGGAGGATATCTTGGATGTCCCAGAGGACCCATCACAGGAGGAGACCTATGAGGATAATCCCTTTACACTGGACACAACTGATCAAGACCCAGATTGGGATCATGATCAGTCGGGGGATCAGGGCCCTTGGCTATCACCAACACATACCTGACCCAGACATCCCCCATCTTCACCCCCCACAGAGGGATTTGTCACCTGTCGATGACCAAATGTTGTTCAATTTTATTTTACACATGAGGCAGCTCCTGTTACGCTCACCTGATATCCACGGGGGCGCCACACGATGCTGGATGAGAGGCAATGCGCCGACCTGGACCCCTCTCCGCTGGTTTGTGTGTTGATTGGAGCAGGTTCTTATTTTCTTGTGCATGAAGCTCTCCGTCCTGCGTCTCAGTGCAGGGGCGCGTGTTATTGAGGGCGTTCCGAAGGCCTAGTTACTTCACAGGTCTTCTGCCCGTGCGTCGGGTCCAGTCTGGCTGAGACACTAACTTGTTTAGAGTGCGCAGGTAAGTGTCTTTTGGTCTTCGTTCCCTGTGCCTTTGTGTTTTTTCCCTTTCTTGGCTCTTGATGTCTTTCTGCCTCTCGCAGTAATTGTTGCAGTTGTGGAGCCGTAACGCTGGATGATTAAGGCTGAGCTAAGTATTTTAGCGCAAAGCGTGGCGCTGCGCAACATAGGCCAGTTTGCTAACCATTATTCCTTTCTCTCCTTCGAGCAGGAGCTCGTGTGCTGACCTTCCGGAATGCAGGTCGTTCGGTGGCCGGGTATGCAGGTAAGTGATTAATGGGTTTTGCATGTCATTCCGTCGCCGCTGCAGCTTAGCGTAGCGTGATGTCAAACTTGCTGCTAATGTTGTCTTTTATCTTGCAGGTCGCTGAGCACTCCAGAGATGGCAAAGCCACCAAGCTTGAATGGAGGATGAGGCTGTTACTCACAGGTAAGTGTTCCCGCTAATGCTGTTCTTGTTCTTGCAGGTTGCGGAGCACTCAGGAGACGGGTGAACCACTGAGTGTGGACTCATGAACAGATGGAAGTTGGAGCCGCTTCTCACAGGTAAGCATTCTTGAATAACGTTGTTCTTGTTCTTGCAGGTGCCGGTGGAATCCAGGAGTGATGCTGTAGAATCAGGTCCCCGGGAGAAGCAGATAAGCTGGAGCTGGACACGGTGAGCGTTACGCTGCAGGAGTGCAGAATAACGCGAAGCGTGGATTCCAGTTCGGGCGGTGCTTTTTATACCTGAAGATTCGACCACACCCAAAAGACTAGTTTGCATGCTTCAGTTCATGGAACTGAGCTACAGGAAGTGCCTCCATGTTGGAGGCCCAGAATGGGCTTGTCTTATGCTGGATAATGAGCCTGGCGCCAGAGGCGCCAGGACTGTCTCCATGTCTGCTGTTGATGGGTCTTTTGGATCCTTGGAATCACTGTGGGGGGCTGTAACCTGGCTGCTGCCAGGGGGCTGTTGCAACTGGGGGGGGGGATCAGGGATCGGAATCATGACGGCTCCAGACTCTGACTTTGTTGAGGATATCCTCTAGAAGAAGCCTCCAACTAGTCCAGCCATCCCCTTACTCAACCCTATGAAGAGACGCCTAGCCCTCTCCTTGTTGTCACTGTCTCTCACATGGGTGGTCAAAATTATTCCACCCATCACCTTCTGACCCACTATAGATAAGGGGTAATGCTACACCGGACTCCCTGGTGGTTACTACCACTCGAAAAAGGGTGGGGGTACCACTGTCCATGGCGGAAGCCCCGCCAGATAAAGATTGTAAGAAACTTTATGCCCTGGGTATGGGGGTTACTGCCTCTGCGGCCTCTCTACTAGGATCACAAACAATACTACTCTCCTGGCAAGCTACAGCAATGTTCAATGGGGCCTAGTCCAGGATGGCCTTCAAGTGGTCCTAGAGCCCACCCGATCACGCCTGCTGGTGGTCGTGGCTGAGGGCAGACAGGTTACTCGCAACATATTAAAGAACACTCTGGACTCTGCTGAGACTGCTGGATGCTCCCTAGCCAAGGGGACTTTACTTAAGAGACAGGCCTGGTTGAAGAACTCTGGCTTTAAATCTGAAACTCAGGCCTCCCTTATCAACAAATCAGTTGAGGACTTGAACCTTTTCGGGAAAGCTGTTGATGACTCCCTGGAGACTGCGAAAAAAGAGCACAAAACATTAAAGTCGCTCAGCCAATCACGGCTAAGCCCTTGCACCAGCGTGGAGGCTTTAACTCCCATCGGTCCGTTTGTGGACAATCTTACTCCCGCTCTCCCCATGGACAACATGGCTCAGGGAGTACCCCATGGTCCTTCGGCCAACGCTTTTCTAACCACCAATATCAACAAAGAGGTCCTCGTAGAGGCAGGAACTCTACTCCTAGAGGCTCCCCGGCCTCCTCCTCAAAGTGACTCACCGGTTCAGGTCCCCTCCCACGCTTCCCCACTTGGGCGGGGGGTCGCTTGTCATCAGTCATTGACGCCTGGGAGGGGAGCATCACATCAGACCAATGGATGTTAAAGAATGTTGCCACCGGCTGCTGCATCGAGTTTCACCGACCACCTTGTTACCACCCACCGAAGAGCAGAGGCCTGTCGCCAGAACACTTGTGCATCCTGCTGGAAGAGGTTCAGGTCTTTCTGGAAAAGGATCTTACCTTGCGCCCTGTTAGACCTGCGCCCAGCGCACAAATATGTCAAACCTCAAAAATTCAGTTTGACAACACTGCAGGAGGTAATCCCACTGCTGCAGCAGCAGGGGAATTACATGGTCATATTGGACATGAAAGATGCATACTTTCATATTTCAATGTTGCCAGTGCACAGAAAGTGCCTCAGGTTCATGATAGAGAATACCCACTATCATTTCAAGGTTCTCCCCTTCGGCATTGCCTCAGCACCACGGGTATTCACAAAGGTACTGGCGGTAGCAGCTGCACACCTGCGCAGGCACTCCATGTCTACCCTTACCTCAATGACTGGCTCATAACAGGATTTGTACTTAATATGCCAAGCAAATACCCAGAAGACAATAAAACTTCTCTTTGACGTGTTTCTCTATCAATGAGAAAGAATCCAGCCTAGACCCCAATCAAGTTAAACAGTTTCTTGGGGCTCTAATTTGGTCCAAAGACGGCCTCGTCTTTCTGTCCAACAAGAGAGTCCAAAACATGCTGTTCCAGATTCCTCACTATGTAGCCAGTCACCCGGTGACCGTACGCAAGGACATGTGACTTTTAGGGATGATGGCTTCCTGCCTCTACCTAGTTGCTCACGCTCGTCTGCGCATGCACCCAATGCAAGAGTGGCTCTCGAGCCAATGGTGTCGGGGCAGCGGCCAGTGGGACGATCTAGTGGTTGTCTCGGCAGCCCTCATTCAGTCTCTGCAGTGGTGGTCAAAGGAAAACCTCCTTCTGCAGGGAGAATCCTTCACCACCCCTGCAGTCAAAGACACTCTCACCACAGACTCCACTCTGACGGGGAGGCCACACCTCCTTCAACAAACGGCACGCAGTGTGTGTTCCCCAGCAGTAGCATCCATTCATATCAACTTGTTGGAACTGCTAGCAGTGTTCAAGGCCCGGAAGGCTTTCCAGGCACACCTCCCAAGGAAAGGCCATTTTAGTCCTCACGGACGGTACTACGGCCATGTATTACTTAAACAAGGGGGCACTCACTCTCTAGGGCTGTCCAAACTGTCGCAGAACATATGCAAGTGGGCTCTCACACATGTTTCTCCTTTCACAACATGTTCCAGGAATCGTCTAGCGGACATACTCAGCAGGGACTTGCCTTACCCATAGAGCACGAGTGGCGGCTGCAAGAGGACATTGTGCTCTATGTCTTCACAGAATGGGGCTTCCCAGAGATCGACTTGTTTGCCACTCTGTAGAACGCCCAATGCCCAGATTACGCCTCCATGTACCCTCAGAACTGCTCCAAGGGGAATGGTCTTTGGATAACATGTTCTGGGAAATGTACATCCCCCCCCCCATACCCGTGATTCCAGAATAGGGCACAAGATGCACCAAGAACCAGTCAGGATGGTTCTGGTGGCCCCTGTGTGGGCCTGCCATCCTTGGTTCTCACATCTCATGGTAGTGTCAGTCTCTCCTCCCAGGAAGCTGCCATGCCCGTACAACATGCTGTCTCAAGACCGGGGGCGGACGGGTGACACTACATCCTTGCCCACAAACTCTCAACTTGGCAGTCAAGCTCCCTGAAAGATGCTTGGACATACTCAGCGAAGCTTGATACCTAACTCCAGGCATTGCTACTCCAGCAAATGGAAGCGTGTTATCTGGTGTAATGGCAAGGACATCAATCCTTTTGAATGCTCACCTAAAGAAATTGTCCTGTATCTGACCCACTTGCTAGATTCAGGACTGGTTTTCAATTCTCTAAAGGTCCACTTAGCCGTGCTTTCGGCATACACCACGTTCCAGAGCAAGGTTTCAACGTGGAAAATTCCTGTAATTAAAGCCTTTATGGAAGGGGTAAAGAGACTTCATCCCCCATTTTCCAACCCAGCTCCTGGGTGGGACCTGAATGTTGTTCTTACCAGACTAATGGGGCCTCCCTTTGAACCAATGCACAAGGCTAGCCTTAAAGCGCGCAACTACAACACCGTCTTCCTGGTGGCGATCACATCTATAAGGAGAGATAGTGAACTGCAGGCCCTTTCAGTTCAGGACCCGTTCGTCACGATTCACGAAGATGTGGTAGATTTGAGCACACACCCTCGCTTTGCGCCTACATTTATCTCAAAGTTCCATCTAAACCAGTCCATAGAACTATCCACATTTTTCCAGAACCCCACTAATGTGGCAGAAAGAAGCCTCCACACACTGGGTGTAAGGAGAACAGTTCTATACTATCTGGAAAAGACCAAGCCACTAAGGAAAACAAACCAGTTCTTTGTTTCAGTGGCAGCTGGTAGAGAAGGGGACCCTGTATCTAAATTGGCTATCTCCAAGTGGATCGTAAGTTGCATCACTGTGTTTCTCTCTTTCCAAGAGAGATCTACCCTTCATGCCTAGAGCACACTACTCTGGGCACCGGGGCTATCGTAGCATTAATTGCAAAGGCTCCTCTTGATTTCATTTGCAAAGCAGCAACCTGGAGTTCTGTACACACCTTTACACAACACTACTGCCTAGATACACTCTCTACTTGTATTTGCTTAGATTCACGTGCGCCCACCCTTCTTCCGCTCGTGGAGTAGAAGGAACATGGACCTCTTTCACCTTCTCTCTTCTGTACTCTCCCACGCTGACTATAAGGCTCCCTCACGGCAGAATAAACACAACCAGAAGGACCTCGACATGTGAGGGATTTTGGGTACACTACACGTCACGTTATGGATAGTGTTATAGTCAAGCCTATGTCGACGTCCCCTTTCGATCCTGGAAAGAAAGATGCAATACTCTGCATGCGATTTCCACTAAATGTCAAGACTATATGCACATCATGTGAATCCAAGCAGATACAATAATCAGAAATGCTATTACGGTGAGTAATGCATGTCATATATCGGTCAGGGAGTTGATATTACTTCTAGTAGTTATGACTATACATTGTGTTTGGACCATAGATCCAGGAGAGAACCATTACCTCCTTTGAAATCTACCCTTAAAAATACATTTTATAAATTACTTAAACGGAGTGGATTAAGAAAAGTAAGAACATTATGGACTTCTAGTCCAATTTGCTCTTAGTACTGCGACGAGGAAGTAACCAAACTGTAATGAGTGGTCTAGTTGTTTTAATGACCCACACCTGAGCAGGACCTTTAAACATTTAAAGGCCTTTCAGGAGCGGGCCAAGAAGTAGAGTTTGGGGTCACCACTGTACTGGCGGTGGGACACTGTGCAGAGAACGTGGCGGAGGGTGAGATTCCTGAGACATGCAAAGGACGCACAGTGGGAAACGGTATTGAGGCCGGCTACCCAGAGGGAGAGAGAAGCTCTCTGCCTCCTGTAGCCCGCTCCTGTGTGGGCTTGTCAACGATGAGCATACAGGGCTGTGCAGGATTCATTTTCGGTCAGTGTGAGCAGTGGCAGGCTGACGGATGCTGTCAAACGCTGGAGGAGTCCCGATGAACGAAGAAGCAGAACCGGCGAGTCAGAAGGAGACGCCATGACATACTACTGAGTTGGTGACCCCAGGGTGCTCTGAAGGAGACCGCTGCGTAATTTTGAATGCCGAACATTTGAACTTAGCAAACTGTGTGCAACTCTCCTATTAAGAGATGTTGAATAGGAGAATATTGTAACCCGCATTGCCAAAGCCAAAGAGGGGCAATAGTAAAGGAAAGGGACACAACTTTCCTGAAGAGGTTTATCCAATATAACCTGCATTGCCAAGGAAAGCTGAAGAGTTCGAGGGAAGAAGTTGTAAACCATACTATCAACAGCCAAATGTTTTTGTGAATAAAAATCGGAGACTGCAGTAGAAAGACCATCTTTGGAAAGAGGATCAAGGGAGAGAGAACTGTAACCTGCATTGCATATGGCAAATAGATCAATGTGAGAATTATTGTCCTTCTGTGCATTATAATTGTGGAAGAGCTGCATGTCAAATGTGTTTAAAGTCAAAAGACTAAACCAAGAGCAATTTTTGATTCAATTTTGTTCATTGAGGATTTAAGTGTGGAAAGTGTGGAACAAGCCTTACCACAGAGTACAAGTTGTAGGAGTTTTATCCTGGCAGGCGAGCAAACCAGGAAAGGGACAAATAGTGGTTAGTCCTGGCAGGCGAGTGGACCAGGAAGAAGATAACTTGAAGTACTGTGAATGTGGTATAAGGTTGCGGAGGATAAGAAGTGGCAATTCCAATAATGTGTTTGATGAACTGTTGTATAACCATCCCGATTAAGGTGTTGCTGATGAAGGAGAAATATGATGTGAGAAAAAGTTATTGATCTTCAGAGAAAAGAATTACCTTGACTTCTGACGTGAGGTGTGAAGAGAAAGTCTTTTTGGTTGGACAAGCAGAAGGATGTGGAACTTAATTGTTTTGAGTGCGAAATCCCCTTTTGGATCTAAGTCACTTTGTCAGCTGAATGACATATTGAATGAAAAGAACTTTATATTGTACCTGGAGTGGAACTTGGCCATTGAAAAGACATTTCTGGAAACTGAACTTTGGTTTGAAACACCATGCATTGATCCAGTGGAAGGGGATCCAACCCTAGAAGGATACCTGTTTATGTATTTTATGTTTGAAATTACATGTTTTTAAGAAGTCTGAACAGCCAAATAATGTCCTGCATGATTTTTTGTATGTATGAGGGACCGATACTTTTGGACACTAGGTCATTTTCCTTAAGCCTTAGTTTGTTGGGTAGGGAAATTCTTGTTAGGCTAGAGAAGGATAGGCGTTTGTCTCACCCCTTTTCATTTAATAAAATGGATATTTGTGTGAAAACTATACCCATGTGCCCGTCTCGCATTCCTGACCCCCTCACACCATGGAGCAACATATCAACAAATACTCTGCTCTCAGTGTGGGATCACAGAAACTGCTGAGATGGACAGGACAAGGGCCCTCTTACCTCGTGGCGGGACCCACGAACAGACTCTGAGATCAGGGGACAACAGAGGAACGAATACTCCGCTCTCAGTAAGAGAGACACCGAAAATGCTGAGGCTGGCAGGAGAAGGAAGGCAGATACATATGCGACGGAGATGCGGAAGGGAGGTACAAGCGGCAAAGTCCACTCTGAGGCGCCACCCCGCTGGAGCACACCCAAAGGCAGAGAAGGTACCCGGGTTGCCTAGGGTGGAGGGAGGCGAGTTGAACAACGCAAAGGAACCTGGAGGGTTCAATAAGAAAATTCAAAGGGGTTACGAGAGTCCCAGAAATCGGAGTTGAATACTGACTGAGGTCCATGGGGCAACCACAAAGTTAAGCAATCCAGAAGACCAGCGGGGTCTTCAAATCCCTAGAGAGATAAGAGACATTGTTCAACCTGTGGCAAGAAGGGAAACTGGAGGGTTTAATCAGTCTTTACAAGACCTCAAACTAGGGGTAGGAAAACGCCCAAGTTGGTTGGAACAGACTAAGGGAATAGTCCCTCACCTTCAGGAACTTGAGACATTTTATTTGTGTATATTTGCAAACGTTCCTGATTAACTTTAAGGGACCTGAAAACATGTCATTTGTGAAATGTCAAGAACAAACATTTTACCTACGACCAGTATGTTGGCAGAGACCCAACTAACATTGGCCAACCGAAGCAAGAGCTGGGAGGCAACGGCTCTGGTTTATTTTTATGGTTTTTCCTGAAGTGGTAGGGCCAGATGCTGAATAGGATTTGGATTGAAGTCTACTTTTGGGTTTTGACAATTGACGAGCACCCTTGGTTTAGTTTGTAAGCAGGTTTATCCCTCTCGGCAATAAGGATAGATAGGTTTTTTAATTGTAGTTAAAATAAAGATGCTTGAAATGTTAATCTTGTGGCTGACTCCTTCTGGTTCGCACAACACATTGAGCATATACCCTCTCAAGTTAGATGTGCATTAGATTTGCATTATCCTATACTGGATCAGTGACTTGCCCTCTTCTCCTGAAGCCAATGACATTGCTTTGTGTAATCTAGATGATAAATACCCTTGAACTATGTCTTAGATTCACTTATCCGTTGATCCCATTGGCTGTCCTGACAGACTTTTGTCCAGATGACCAGTAGGGTCGTTCAATACTCAATGATTTACTCATCCTATAAACTAGTGATGCGTAACAGGAAAGTGTTATTTTTTATTTATTTATTTTTTTTTTCACCCCAGAGGCATCTATACAAATGCCTCACAAAACAGTCAATGTAATTCAAAGGTGCAAACAAACAATTTTTTCATCGCAAATGAAAATTAAGGTGGTGAATTGGACAGTAAAGAAGGCAAAGCAATGGGTCCCTCTGTGAGTACACTAAATAATAGGGGAAGAACCTGTATGAGTAATTGTGAAATAAGGAAGGGGCCTGGTTGGGTGAGAGAATCCACTTTGAAATGTAGGTACCGTTTCTGCCAATGCTCCATATTTTGCAACATCCACCTTAGCATTCCCCTGTAGCAATATGCAGTGCCTAACCATATATGATATGATCTGATATGGCATTTATAACGCGCCTTTACACAAGTGTTTCTAATATTAGAAACATCCTGTCGGAACGGAGTATAGACGATTGGTTGCACACTGGTAGTGGCCAGGGCCAGGCGTGTGGAGGAGCGAGCGTGTGGAAGGGCTGCCTTTCAGTTTTTAGTTTTAACTAATGCTGTCGGAGCCACCAATTTCCAAATGTTGTATTGGCGATGGTAGCGGGCCGAGTAGATTGATGGGACTAAGTACAGAACCCACAAATTCTGTGTTGTGTGAATCCTTATGCAATGCGAAAGGATATATGAAACATGGAATCCTGTAAAGGGCATTCACCTGTGTCAGGGTGAGAGTAATGTGCACCCTTCCAATGTAAACCTGGAAATACTCTGTAGCCATGCAAGCTTTTTAGTAGTATAGAATAGCAATAACTGACATGATGGGCGTCCCATAGCATAATATGCTGGTACCTGCGCATAGGATGGCAATAGCTGGCGAATGGTGACGCCCTGGAAAATGACTACACACAAGCCAAAACTATTGACATTGTCACTATTTGTTTATAGTGGTAGTATCATTTGGAGTGCTCCTGCAGCCCTGCCTGCAATCCCTAGGAGTAGCAGAACCACTGCAGAGGTCATTGTGATACTGTGCGTTTGCTCCTGAGGAAACAATGGGACACAATCTTACGGCCTATGACTGCGCGCTCTGTATGACGCGGTTTCTAAACTGTACCTGTAGGGAATCTGTGGTATGTCGCGTGATTCCTTGATTTTTACGGCTCCCTAGGCCCTAGCCCCTCTTAAAGTTATTTTAAAGGCGTCCTCTCGTTGTTTATACTTTCTTCCTTCCTTTCTTCTATTGTCTCATTTGTGGTTTTTACTATAGTGTAGACTTATCTCCAAGTAGCAGAACAGCACTTTACGGTGAATATTTCAAATGTAGCAGGAATAGTGTCATGAATTACTCCTCACACACTGGTAAGTGGAACAAGGTGTCTTTATTGCGAGACCCCGCAGCCTGCTGCCACGGCTCCCTCAGCTCAACGGCCACTGTGGAATGTTGATTGCCGAACATGAATCAACATTCCACCAGTGTGCCTATGCACGAGCCCGTGCATATTACAACATATCCTCTTCCCTTTGTTCAAATTGGTATTAACATTTTTATCCAATAGAAAAATTGAACAAAATATTACATGACTTGTCATAAATACAACTTCCACCTAGATAAAGACAAAATAACATGGGTGCGATTAAATGTACTTTCACTTTTAACAAATATAATCTCTAAATCTTATGGAAGGCCCACAGCTCCTACCCACACGGCCCCTTAGTTGTCCTACATCAGGTTGCTGATCAATAGCATTTTGACATTCCACATTCACCTCTGGACCAACAGGACCTGGAATTGGGACAATCTCTTCCTGATCAAGCCTGATTGTTTGTGAACCCAAAGGTTCATAATCCAGTACAGTTTCCTGCGATTCCAAATCAGATTCCACACCTGCCCTGTCCACTCTTTTGCAGCCTTTCACCACCACCCATCTCTTACTCCAGACAGAGCCATCCTCCAAGTGCACATGCCCTTTTCCAACCTTAACAACTCTCCTAGAGTGCATAAAAGAGCTGTAACCTTTGTGAACCATCCTAGGATTCTTTATATACACTTCATCCCCAGGCTTAACATTCAACTCCTTCCTAGACTTTTGTGAAGACACTGTGCTCTGCTGGCGCTCCAAAATACTGCGATGAATAGCTCGCAAATCCATATTACATGGCCCACCACCCCCCATAGCCACAGTTCTCAACGTTGTACCTGCCTTCCTGCCCCTCATTAGTTCAAATGGAGATCTTCCCGTAAGCATGGCAGGGGTTCTCCGATATGCAGCCAAATATTGTGTCAGCACTTCCTGCCAATCCAAACCATTGGCCAAAGCCAATTGTATGGCTGACTTAATCGTACCATTTGCCCTCTCAACTAATCCATTCGCAGAAGGATTATATAGAGCTGTCCTACAATGAGAAATGCCATGCTGCTCCAAAAGTTCTCTCATTGCTCTAGAGGTGAACTGCACCCCATTATCAGTAACTAAAGTTGCAGGTAATCCCTCACGATCAAATACTTTCCTCAAAAAAATCAATAACGGAATTGGTTGTAAAACAAGAACACGCCGCCACCTCAATCCACCTGGACGTATAGTCCACCAATGCCAACATATATCTGGACTCCGGCTCTAAACAGTCAAACGGACCCATGATGTCCAAAGCCAATTTCGACCATACCTGCTCTGGAACCTCTACAGAATGCATAGGTTGTGGACGCAGTACCTTGCTCTTATCGCTGACAGAACATGCCTGACAATCTTTCACCACTTGCTCAACGTCCTTGTCCATTGACGGCCACCAGTACTCCTCTCTGTCTCCTTTTGGTCAAAGATCGGCCCAAATGACCAACATGTGCCAATTCCACCATTCCTCCCTTCAGGCTTACAGGAGGTATCGACCTACTACCCCTAGACACACCCCAGGGACCCTGGGCTAATTCATAAAGAACCTGAATATAAGCTTTCCCTTCCGGCCTGTCCTTAACAGTGTGCCACCCCTTAACCAGACCTTCCCTAATCCACTTCAACTCAAGATCAGCCTCAGACTCCCGATCCCACAACGACTTCTCCACAGCTGAAGTCACCAAAGCAACCTGACACTCCTGCAAATCATCCTCCTTTACTATTCCTGCCTCACTGTCACCCTGTACCACTGGCAAGCGGGACAAACAGTCCGCAACAACATTAAACTTTCCCGGAAAATACTGCAAGGAAAAATTGTAATCCTGTAACTGTACTGACCACCTTGCAATCCTCTGGGATACTGCCATGACTTCCTTGGTAGAAAATACCTGCACCAACGGTTTATGGTCTGTTCTGACAATGTAGGGTATGCCCCACAAAAATGTCCTGAAGTGTTTTGAAGCCCATAAGACTGCCAAAGTCTCTCTCTCAATTACAGAGTACCTGGTTTCCACATCTCTCAAGGTCCTCGAAGCAAAAGCCACTGGGACCCATTCACCATTTATCCATTGCTCTAGCACTGCCCCCAGACCCACCTCACTTGCATCCACAGTCATAGCAGTTTTATTTTTCAGGTCAAATGACTTTAATGAAGGAGCATTCTCCACTTCCTTTTTGACCAACTCAAATTCTGCCGAACACTCCGCAGACCATGCAAACCTTACGCATTTCCTCATGAGAGCTCTTATGGCCACCGTTTTTTCAGCATAATTTGAAACAAATTTAACATAGTACTCCGCAAGACCCAGAAAAGCCCTTAGCTGATCCTTATTGACCGGAGCTGGCGTATCCCTCAACACTTGTACTAACTCCTTTTTTGGGCTCACACCTCGTGAACTCAATGTGTGTCCCAAATATGTGACCTCCTCCACACCCACCTGACACTTGGTCAGTTTTACCGTCAATCCTCTCTCTTTAAGAATCTGCATGACCTTCCTTACCCTGACATCATGTTGCTCCTTGCTGTTGCCCCAAACCAAAATGTCATCTTGAAAGTAGCTGGCACCCCTCACACCACCAAACAACTGCTGCATCAACCTCTGAAACACAGCCGAAGCCAGGCCAAAAGGCATGCGACAAAATCTGAATGCCCCAACCGGAGTCACAAATGAAGTAAGGGGTCTAGATACAACATGCAGGTCAATTTGATGATACGCCGTTGACAGATCAAAAGTTGAAAAGTATTTAGCTTCTCCCAATGTCAACAACAACTCATTAATATTTGGCAACGGATGCCAATCCACCCATATGCTGGAATTTAGTTCGCAGAGGTCTACACACATTCTGATGCTGCCATCACTCTTCTTAACTAAAACCACGGGAAACAACCACTCTGAGGACTCAATAGGCTCAATTATTCCTGCTGACTGCAACTTAGCCAATTCCGCTTTAAATGCCTCCCTCGCTGCAACTGGCACTCCCCTCACTTTATGAACTCTCGGAATTGCACCCTTCTTCAACACAATGCGATGTGTAAAACCCCTAACCTTACCAAGAGTGTCTGAAAATACTTCAGGAAACTCACTCATGAGCACTGTGGGAGTAACCATTATGTCATTCTCTTCCGCTCCCTCCATGACACTTAGAACCGGTTCCTTTTCACCTGGATGAATTTGTATTTTTAGTGCAGCCTGCTCATCCCAACCCAACACACTTGTGCCCTTTGAAGCCACATACAGTTTACCCGAAGTTTGCCTCCCTTTGAAAGAGAAATTCGACCAATTATAACCAAGCAGGTCGATGGAATTCTGCCCATAAGCATATGGTCTGATGTCCGGAGTCAACAAAGTAGAAATCTCTTTACCCAAAACCTCTTGATAGACTTCCGGAGACATCAGGGTATAAGGTGACCCTGAATCCACCAGCATATCCACAGGATGCTGGTCCACCAATACCGACACCCATGGACCCTTCCGCCCACATCCCTCAACCTGTAATATGACACTCTGATTAGAGCCACCGCCTGATGCCCCTTCTAGCCCCATGGTAGACTCCTCTGTAGCTACACTAGCAACCACCTGCCCCTTACACATGCGTGCAAAATGGCCCAAACGTTTACATTTCCTGCATTCCACATTGTTAGCAGGACAGGATTTCGAATCAGCAGTGTGACTCGACCAACCACAATTTTTGCACCCCTCCTTACTCTTAGATGCTCTATTGCCTTGTACCACAACTTTATCCAAACCTTTCTTGCTCCTTGGCACCAAAGCATGCACCATCTCCCTATTCCCATCCCTTTCAGTAACCACTTGTACGCTCGCCTTTGAGGCTTCAATTGCTCTGGCAATCTCCAAAACCTTATCAAGAGAAGGATTGCTCTCAATCCACAATCTCTCTCTAATTTTTTGATTAGACGTCTTCATCATTATCTGATCCCTTATATGTTCCTCTCCATTCCCCGGGAACCCACACGTAGCCATGAGTGCACGTAGGGCTGTAACATATGAATCTATGCTTTCCGTGGAACCTTGTGCCCTAGAGAAAAACTTATATCGCTCTAAAACCACATTAACTCTTTTACCAAAACGTATTTGCAATTTCTTCAAAGCAGTCTCGTAGGCACTTACAACCATTTCCCCTTCGCCTCCCCCTTGAACCATTACATTCTCTCCAGGCAGATGACGAAAAACCCTCAACCCCTCAGTACCAATACAATTCAGTAATGCAGCCTCCTTTTCATCATCGTTGAACTTTGCCCCAACTGCAGCCCTCAAATATACTTTAAAGGCATCTACCCACTGCTCCCAAGGAGCAACAGGCTCTCCAGGATTAGGCAGAAAAGCAGGTGGAGGCCTAGCAGCTCTATGCAACATGGCTGAATGTACTCGCTTGTTCCTTCTATCTCCAAGGATAACCTGCCCGCCTCTTTGCAATCCTCAATGCTCTTTGTTCCCTTGCGGCAGAGGATTACCTCACTGTCACCTTGTGCACATGCACCCACAAATATATGCAGTACTCCAAAGAATTTTGCACTGGTGAGTCACAACACGCCAACCAATGTAAAAGCAGACAGATGTCTCCCACTGTTGCCTTGAGCACGTGCACCCACACGTAAATTCAGTACAGCCAGGTTCTGGCACCTGGTGACTCAACTACTGATGCAAAAACTCACTTGCAGCCAACCCAGCCCAAGCACATCTGCCAACCTCCAGTTGTCAGCACTCCACAAGGTTTGTGTGCCCCAACCTTACCACCAACGGCCTTTTGGATTCACATGTGGCCCTCTCAACTTGCATGTGTCGCTGGGTCGTGTTATGCTCCTGCCTTCTCGCAAATTTGCCGGCAGTCAGCTGATTGCTGAGCGCCACCGCAGCCCCTCCTCCTTCCCGGAGGAGACTGCAGTCCGCGGAGAACAGCGTTGGATAGGGACGCTGCCGGGGGCGGGGCCAGCGGCCGGCACTCTGCTAATTACGCAGATGCTGTCGTGTGCAGGCCTCCGTAAAGCCCAACGGCTGCTCTTCCTCTCGGCCCGACTGGACCCGAGCAGCCAAAGGCTCCTCCCGAGAATGGAGCCCTCCTGCCCCTGTCGCGGCCTCCGGGTGAAACACGGAATCAAAGCAGCCGACCCGCAAACTCCCTGGATCTTCCAGCTGCTCATGGCGAGCCGGCAACGAACTGGCCCGCCGCGGTACCCTGACTGGGCACCTGGATAGTTCCTCTCTGCTCACGGCGAGCCGGCAACGAACTGGCCTGCCGCGGTACCCCGACTGGGCACCTGGCTTCCAGCTGCTCACAGCGAGCTGACAGCGAACTGGCACGCCACGGTACCCTGACTGGGCACCCGGACAGTTCCTCTCCCTCCCTTCTTCACAGGACAACCACACACCCGTCAAGAGGGCCCTTCTGTAGCCCGCGCTGTCCTCGATGGCAGACAAGGCAATGGCAAATGGCTCCAACGGTTCGTCCTCGCCGACAACACCGGGGATGAGCTCGGAGCCCGGACAGCTGTTCCGCGCACACGTGGGACGGGGTCTCGCCGAAATCCTCGTCGCCAATGTCATAAATTACTCCTCACACACTGGTAAGTGGAACAAGGTGTCTTTATTGCGAGACCCCGCAGCCTTCTGCCACGGCTCCCTCAGCTCCACGGCCACTGTGGAATGTTGATTGCCGAACACGAATCAACATTCCACCAGTGTGCCTATGCACGAGCCCGTGCATATTACAACAAATAGCTCAAACGTGCCATGCACTGAACAGTATGGCATGTGGGCTCTGGTAACTGGTAAGGGCAGATCACCGAATTCAAAATGTGGGGAGAGGATGGACAAAACATGTAATTTAACCAGCACTCAAACGGGTAGTAATGTTTGCTTTGCTCAGAAGCACTGCACAAAGTTACAATTTCAGGCATAGGAAGATATCGTACTCTGCCCAAGTGTCGAATCGGGGATTTGAACAGACATCTCCCGGTTACATAGTGAGAAATGTGTCCTCTACACACACATCCCGCCTTCCATTTGTTTCTAATGATAATGGCGATCATCCTCAAAAGCATGTGTTCAGTTGATGCCACTCTTGCCCAGTAGTCCGATCAGTAAGGCCGTTTTCTCACCTGGCGAATGCTGGAAAAACCACCTAGTGCCGGGTTACTCAAGATGCACTTCCTAGGTGCTTGAGGCAGGATTGCAGGAACAGTAACGCCTAAAGTCGTTTATAGTTTTAACTATTGGAGTCCCCTTTAAGAGCATGACCTCTTGGTTTTAGAAACCTAGCATTTGTGGCACAGGTCAGTAACCAGGTTATGGGTAGGGATACCATTTCATTGCGAATTATTGTTGAATGATGCAAGTGCCTCCATGTTGGGAAGCTAAACTGGAGAGCACTTTAGAGATCTAAGAAGTGATACCCCTTCTCATTTGCTCTTCAGTCCATCTTTCCCAGCACCTGGAGGTTGGCAATATTGTGCCTCCTGGCCCAGTATGTAGGGAGGATACTTGAGGGCTTCATGGGAAGTGACATTACAAAAAGTGGAATGTAAAATGCGCTATAATATATTAAGACAGCCGGATTTTCAAAAATGAAGTGGGTTTGACAACTGAATGAGCGCACACTTCTCCATTGTCTGCTACTGATGCCATTGGGCTTAATGTGCACCCTACCAGAATCTTACTGGCAAGCAGGATCAACCTTCCAGACCTCCATGGTTGATGAAGCAAGTATTATTTTATGGGCTAGTAAGGTTTATAGTCATAATCTCGAATACAAATATGTCGAAAGTCATAATGTCGAAAAAATAAAGTTGAAAACAAAAATGTCGAATTTCTTTTTTTTGTTGATTTTTATTCGAAATGGGGGGGTTCCCCCCCAACCCCCTTTTTTTAATTTTTTTTTTGTTTTACCCCTTTTTTTTACCACCGGAACCCCAAAAAAACATGTAAATTAAAAAAAAAACAATTCGACATTTTTGTTTTCGACATTATTGTAATTCGACATTTTGTTTTCGAGATAATGACTGGACACCGGCTAGTAACACTATTCAAACACATGGAGATAATTCTTTTTGCAGCGTGCAATGCAAAAGGCTTCCCATGCAGAGGTCCCATGATTGGCATAAACGTACCCTTTAGGAATGGGCCCCCTTCCTTGTCGGGCCTAGGCTCCCCCGTCAATCTCTAAAGATAGTAGTCCCTTTTGCTCCCATCCAAATGTAGTACCCTGCTCTGCCCCATTAATGAATAGTACCATCCATTCTCCCATCTAGCCATAATATTTGTTGGGGGCGGAGGGGGGGGCACAGAAGAGGCAACAAACAAAACTAGGGCAAAAACCAAGAAGGACAGGCGCTGAAGAGTAGCAAAAGTTTTATTCTTGAACATAGTGATATCTAATACAAAGCTGACACAAACGGTGAAAATCTAGGATTTGTTAGTTTACAGCTTAAGGGGACACTGCTTTTAAAATGGCGTTGTCGTTATAGAGACCAGAAAAACAATGATTTCTGGTGTACAATATATCGAAGTGGCCATTATTCTCATATGTGGAGCAACATTGTCATTTATGAATGAGGTATTTTGAATACTGTACACTCTGAACGGAATCTCTTCTACTGACTCCCAATCTCAACAAATATATTGCATGGAGAGTAAATGAGATGCCCAGCATCACACACTTGGGTTACCCATGTTGATACCCAAATTTGAGACCAGTCTAAAAAATAATCTGTTTTTGCTGAACTGCCTTCCCAATTTCACAAATGACATGATAAACCATCCTGCTACAGTATATAAGAAATCCTTATAAACAACTGTTCAAAAAACGTACAGGGGCAGGGGAAGGGAGGACCTCCCTCATGATTCTACTTATGGCTACCACGGCAGGGGGGATATTTTGATGGCACGATTCAAGTAGGCAAGGGCTGGAAGACTGCGCTTAATACTGAAATTATCAGTGATATTCAGGTAATGGTGGATGTAAGTGACATGTTATGCTCGCGATGTTCCAATAATCTTACATCCCGCAGGGTTCATGTGTGCCCCCATTGCCAATACGAATCTGCTCATTTAATGCATTTTCTTACTGTTCCAACTGCAGCCACGTTGGTTGCTCCAATTGGAGAGAGGGATTAGAAAGCGGGTTTAAGTGTTTGCATTTTTGTTTTTCTAATTTGTTTCTATTTTGTCAGCTCTTGATTTTCTATTTGTTTTTGTTGGCTTTCTGATATTTAACTGATTTATATATTGGCGAACTGTGTATATTTGAAATGGCATCACAAAGAAAATCTCGAAAAATAGTATGTTTGTGTACTCCTTCCTCTCCCCCGTCATTAATGGAGAATTACAAGTACCATAGTGAACCTAAACAATCTCCTCTGGGTTTTACTAGTGTAATTTCAAGGTGTAAATACTTAAACAAAAATCTCTATACTAACGTCACCAGCTGGTAGTCTTTTTGGGCACAGACCTGCAGCAAGTTATTCACAATGTGAAGTTCTACATAGAATCAATTTGTTATTTGCAGTCTCAGGAGGATAGCTCAGGGGCAACATGCTCGTCTTGGAAGCAAGGCGACATGGAGCAACACAGGTTCGATCCCCGGGTCAGTGCTTAGAAACCTCTGGGTATTAAGCGCGTTATAAATAACCCATCGAATCATATCGAACAAACAAGTATCATGGAAATAAAATGGGCTTTTTAAAAAAGGCAGGATTATTTTGTGATTTGCTTGGATCTGTGTCTTGGTAAAAGGCACAGATGTGAATTCCCCTCCTCGATGATTCCCTTCAGGGGCACGGGGGGGGTCAAGACTTTCCTCTCAACCGCTCCTGCAGAAAATCGATCCCTTCATCCCAGAAAGCAACTTCAGATCTGCTGTCCAAGTGTTGTTTCTTTCCCACCTGAACAGTGACAATGCCCTTTTGGAAGACCTTCCGGTGACTGCGCTGGCACCATTGAGATGTGTCCTGCATACTGCAGCATGACTCATCAAAGGACTCTGAAAATTCAACCACATCACCCCGATCCTCATCGAACTGCACCAACTCCCGCAACAAGCCTGTATCATCTTCAAATCATTCTGCATCATCTACAAGGCTGTCACCCTGACATCCCTCAAGCTGCCTCACTGGGAAACTCCCCATCTCTGGATGCCTACGATCCACCAAAAGTAAGGACATGTGCAGACTTCAACTTCGTTGGTGCAGGAAGGAAAGAACCAAAAAATAGGCCTTCTCTGTCTATGCCCCAAGACTCTGGAACCTCCCCCCTGTCAACATCAGACTCGCCCCCATGCTTCTACAGTTCCGGAAGGAGCTCTAGACCCTGCCCTTCAAGGAATAGCTCCTCACTAACACATACACAGGACATACCTTCCACTCCCCAATAATAACTGACACTGGGTGATCTGATCCTCACTGTTCCCTCCCCTGGGTGCCTGTAGCTCCATTGCTGACAAATTGCCCACCCTCCCCTGTTTTATCCCTACTCCCTTTTTGTTCCTGCTTCCCTAACCATGTTCTTCCCACTATGATTGTAATTGTAAAGCTCTCCTTTACTTCCCAAAGCTAGGTCTAAGCTCAATAAATACCTTAACGAATAATAACCTCGTTGTGTATAAGTAACCAGCAATCTCTACACACTATTAACCGAAAAGGCAAGAGGAATGCCGCCAGACTCTCTTCCACCTGTAAATAGAAAACAAAAAAATTGTTGCCACCAGATCATTCAGTCAAGCCCATTTACTTGCTTTGTATATGACGGTGATAGAGGAGTAGCAGGTAGGATCTTTTGTGTTAGTTGGAGACCCAAGGACTAGAAGAGCACCAAAATAGCAAGACTGGAGACTTCAAAAACGTAGTATTACTTAGCCTCAAAAAGCCAGATGGCCTGAAGGGTTGTTTCCCAAAACTGCTAAAGTTCCAAACTGATGCGCAGTTCCCAAAAAGAATGATCGTACAAGAGTCTTAATCCAAACCGGTGGTAGAGGTGGTTGGCCAAATTCTAAAATAAAGCGCAGTTCCCAATGCAAATCCTAATAGCAGTCAGATGTGATAATCCTGCAGCGTCTTCACTGATCCCCCGGTCAAATTTGCCTCCCATGTGGCCGGGGGAAGGCATCTGCTACATGATCCTGATCCTGGGGGTGGTTTTCTGAGGGTGGACCACATGGGAGGAGATGGCTGTCAACAGAGTGGTGACTTCAGCAGGAGAGGTGCAGTGTTGTTCCCTTTCTTGCGAGGAAGATCCATTAATTCCAGAGTTTTTGATCGCATGTTGTCATTATTCAGAACCATTTAATTGTAAAAACCTGAAACCTATTTTCCAGACGAGAGACAGTCCTTTAGCACGGCAGTGGTTCCATCAGCGAAGGAATAAAAGGCTAACGTGGGAACCACTGGAGACTCTGCCAAAAAAGGGAAGCTTGCCGATAGAAACTCCACGTTGCACTGATGAGTAAACCTAAATGAGTAGGGGCCCACAGGACGGTCCAATACGTTTGGGAAGCATTTTTGAATATTTATTTGTTTGCTTGTTAGGCGCTTGTACAATAAGAAATACTGTTTCAAAGTGCTGACGGGGCAAGGGAGGGAGCAGGAGTGGGAAATACATTAAAATACATTAAAAACACAATAAATATGAGCAGTGGGGGGAAGAGGAAAACAGGACGAACCTACTATGCCTTGTGAGTATTCAGAACATGCAAGTGCAGCAAGGAAGAGGCAGGGGTCAATGCTGTGGAGTCTGAGCTCATGGGTGAGCCACAGATGAAGTGCTAGGAATGTTGAGTGCTACACAGCCAGGAGCCGCGAGGGGTGCAATGTGGAAATAGACAGTAGATGGGCTGATTGGGTGTGGGAGGTCAGGGCCCTGAGGATGCATAAGGGCCCAGGACACCAATCGCAGCAACTGTGGGATTAGCAGGGGAGAGAAGACGGGAAAGAGGAGAGTTTTAAGGAGCTTCTGGAATTTAAGAAGATCCTGCTCAAGGCGCAGGGGGCGGGAGAGGCTGTTCCATAGGAGGGAGCCAGCTGAGGAAAGAACGGCCACCTACCCTCTGTTTAGCAAAACGCTTTACACACAGAGTTAGAGCCAGAGCAGCATAGTGGTGTAGTGGGGGAGTATTTAGTAAGGTAAAGTTGAAGGTAGTGTGGTCCCCAGGCCCAGACCGCCTTGTGGATGATAGAGGGATTTGAAATTAATCCATGCAACAACCCGAAGCCAGTGAATACTTTTTAGTGCAGGGTAGATGAGTCCCTGGGCTTAAGGCCAAGGATAAGTCTCACTGCCCTATTCTGGATTAGCTGGAACGGTCGCAGAGTGGAAGATGGTAGATTCAGGAGGAGGCTATTACAATAGTCAATCCTACAGAGAACCAGGGCTTGGGTCACATTGAACCTCTGGGGGAAAGTGAGAAAAGGGAGAATTCTTTTGAGAAGGAAGAGCTGAAAGAGGGACTTCTTGGCAATGTCCTGAGTGTGAGGGAGGGAAGAGAGGATTTGAATTTGACTTCAGGGTTTCTGGCTTCAGAACAGGGTGCAGGAGGAGAGCCCAAAGAGGAAGGCCAGAGTGAAGGATAGAAGGAGGGAGCAGGGGTCCCGATGGGAAGGATCTCAATTTTACAGGTATTGAGGCAGAGATCATTGGCGGTGCACCAGGACTGGATGGCAGATAGGCAGCCAGGGATGATGGAGGCTGAAAGAGGGTCAGCGGGGACTTTGAAAAAGAGTTGTGTCTCATCTGCGTACCACTGGAAGTTTGAAGAGAAGGAGTAGATGAGGTGTGCAAGCAGAGCAAGGTAGATGTTAAAGAGCCAGGGGGAGAGGATTGACCCCTGGGGGGCACCACAGGTGGAGAGTGATGTAGTAGAGGAGAAAGTGCCCAGGATGACATGGGAAGAGCGTCAGTAAGGAAGGGATGTCAGCCAGTCCAGTGCCCGTTTCGAGATACCAAGGGTATTGTGGAGCCTTTGTACGAGGATGGAATGTTTGACTGTGTCAAAGGCAGAGGAGAGATCGAGAAGTATAAGGACAGCTGGGGAGTGGAGTCCACAGATGCGAGCAGTTCTTTACAGGTGTTCAAAAGACCAGTTTCCGTGCCTCTGGATGTTCAGAATCCAGATTGATGATCATGGATACACCCAACCATTTCAGTGTGTGGGTTGAGTTGGGACAAAACCAACTTCTCCAGCAGTTTCCCCAGGAAGGGGGTAATGGAAATAGGGCGGTAGTTGGCAGGGCAGGTAGGATCTTATGAGGATTTTTAGAGGAGTGGGCGCATAAGGGAGTGCTTAAGGGAGGAGGGAGAAAGATCTTGTGACGAAAGAGTGATTGCAGAAATCAGCGAGAGCAGGGGCAAGAGAGCCAATGTTATCCTTGATGGCCCTCGATGAGCAGGGGGAATCCTGCTTAGAAGATGCCTTCATGGAGTGGGCAACTCTGGTAACTTCATGTGTGAAGGATGTCGACAGAGGAGGGAGATGGTGGAGGTGAGGGCATTTGGGACGGGTTGTGAGGTAGAGTAGCAAGGGTGGTAAGGATGTCCTGGATTTTGGAGGCAAAGTGTGAGGCCAGTGCATTGCAAATAATATCGTTGCAGAGGACCTGGGCGGGTGAAGCGGAGGAGGAGACTGAGGATGGGTTGGCTAGTTCCCTGCAGCTCTTGAAAGAGTTCAGCCATGTTATTGGATGCACCTGAAACCTGTGCCTGAATGTGGGCTATGTGGAAAACCAACCAAATGGAATTTAGAAGCAGATGTAAATATGGTTAAATTCTCCTGATAAGAGATGTAAATTGGGTAAAACATGGAACCAGCATTGCCATAAGCCAAAGGACATTACCGAAGAAACAAGAAGGCAAAAGTTGTACAATTCTTCTAACATGAGATGCCAATTTAGGGAAACCTGGAACAAGCGATTGCTGAGGGAGATTAAGAGAAAGGTTGACCGAGATGGAACAAACACTCATAAGGATGTCAGTATGGGGAAAATTGCAATACGTAATAACTGAAGTCAACAAAGTTTCACTATTGAAGTGCAATTGTGTAATACCGAAGAGGAATGTGAATGATGAGCGATACACGTCAGGTAGTAAACCTTTTGGGAAGAGATACTTGGCAGGAGAGTACACCATTGGATCTGCATGAGCCAAAAGGAAGACATTTCTGTCGGAGGAGTAAACCAGGACATCTAGAGATTCAGTTGAGAGGTTTCCTAGCAGGAGTGTGCACTAGGAAACCCACTGTGAACTGATGTATCAAGTTTTGTTTCAAATTGAACTTTTCTTGTCAACCTGAAAATTAGGAAAGACTTTCCTTTTGGTATAATCCAACCAGTGTTCTGGGAAAGACATGTGTTTGCCATCCTGATTAAAGTGTTAAGCGAAAGATAGGCCTTCTTCTACACCCCTTTCTGTTAATAAAAATGGCTGATGTTCAGAACGCTACAACTTTGTGTCCGCCTTTCATTTCTGACCCCTCACACCGAGTTCAGAGTTGTAGAAATGGGTATGTGGCCGAGTTCCATAAAGACCCACAGTTCCACAAAACCAGGTTTCATGATAGTCCGGCTTCAAAGCAGAGGTAGAAACAATACCAAAAACGCCACAGCAGCACACCAGGAAGGGAAATCCAAAGCACAGGCATGGTCAAAGTAACCAAGAAGTCAGGAATCGAAATTTTCATCAACAGACAGTTCATGCAATGCGGAACGCAGTTGAGAAGCGGCATCCCTTCTTGAATTTAGGACGTTAGTTGCCGTGTTGGGGCTCTTCCTGCCACCCATGCGATAAGGTGTTGGCGCACATGGTGCAGTGATGTGGCGGGCATGCCAGCCGCTGGAAGTTGTATTGCGATGATGCTGTGTACACATGAGCCACCCGGGGAGCTTCCAAGCCTGCAAACACATTTGGAGACGTTCCCTTCTTGTAGAGCAGACGCAGGGGAACCTGGCAACAGATTTGTTTACTTAGTTGTGCAGTGTGGGTTCTTTGAGAAGCAACTGCATTCACCTCACTGCTAATCACCCAAACATTAACATTTATGTGGTGCATTTGTCCGCCAACCACAGTCACTCAGAGGTGTGTTGAAATATTTGCTATGCAGCAAGAGGACCTGCTAGTGGAGTAGCATCTGGGACATTGTTCCTCATGACTTGTCCGATGGCAGCGTGCATTAGTACAGAAGGTCTAGGTGAGCGAGCGCTGTCAGGCCCCTGTAAGCACAGAGCCCTGTGCTGCTGCACAGGCTGCCTACAACTATTGCGTGCTTGGGCGTATTAGTCAAAAATGGGACACCATGCAGCTTTATTATACCCATGCTTTCTTTGCCATTTCTGTTTTTGCCTGCACCCATCTTGCCACTTGCTCTAGGCATCAAATGCTTTAGGTTGAAATATTTGTGTCCCAGAGTCTTTAACTGCACATTTGCACCTGCTGTTTTGTTTCCCTCTGATGTCTGAGCAGTTGGTCATCAAAGTGTACAGTGCCATGGAGCTCCACCTTAGGAAGCGAACAACAGATTTGTAAAAAATGTGACGCAGCAAGACTTCATTATACCCATGCTTTCTTAGCCACTTCTTATTTTTGTGCACCCATTTTGCCGTTTGACGATGCTTCAGGTTAAAATATTTGTGTCTCCAAAAATTCTTCCTCCTTCCAATACCTGTGTGGATGACATGGGTCTGAAGTGCAAGAACAGTACTTTTTTATTTATTTATTTATTCCCCCCCCCCCCCCCGATACCCCCATGTATTTTCTTTCTCTGTGATGTCTGTAGCAGTTTGTTGTCAAAGTGTACAGTCCCATGGAGCTACCTGTTAGCAGGCGAACTAAATGTCCTGTTGAAAAGCTGGACTATAACAATCTGGCACTTGTCATTTAATCCTTTAAGTGCCATGGGTATTTCCCCTCCAGTGCCAAGGCCTTTTTTGGTTATTTCAGTATGTCGCCATTCAATGCCTTGTAACTGTTTTGTTACATGATATATCTCTGCCAAGTTTGGCCCCTTTTTATCCCACTTGTAGGCGGTCATAACGCCACCCAGTAATCCTAGGTTGCTGTAGGGGGGTGAGAGAAAATAAGCAAAGGGGCGGAAATGTTGGTTTTTTTCATAAAATGCCAATAAAATGATGTACAAAGAAGCCTGTAGTCTTTTCATTGTAAGAGCTAGGAACAAATGGTTTGCTGTGCCGAATTCTCCAATTTCATGGCTTTTAACAGGTTGAGTGGAAACGAAAAAAAAATATTTTGATGTGGTTATCAACCGTTTTGTGAGAGGTAGGCAGGCGATTTTGGCCATTTTTGCCAATTGGACATGCATGGACGGAATGGAAGAACAGGGTAGGAAAACCACATTTTGGGACAGAAAGGCATACATATCTGAAAAGTAGACAAAATTCCAAGTTTAGGAAGGGGTGATTTGCTCAGGTCAGGCAACAACTAGGTTGGGGAAAATGCCATAGATTGGGGAAAAAGCGGGAAAATGACCGGAAAAAAAGTATGTGGTGGGCATGGTTGGCTTGGTACGGCAATGGCTTCTATGAATTTTGAGAAAAACCATGCTCTGCTACATTCCCCGACTCTTGCAGTTAGGAAAATATAAATTTTTTGTAGTGTTTCACAAAACAAGCAATACCAGAAGCCAAACACTGAGCAATGGTACACAGGAGTCTTATGCTTACGACCTGAACAGACGTACTTAGCATGTGTAAATCAGGAAAACCAATGTGGTGAGGAACGGCAAGCATACACTTTTTGAAAGAGCACAGGCAGTCCTTTTCAAGGGTTAGTGACTTGTGCAGGTTACAAAAGTGCATGGCTCCTAAAGGAGCGACTAAATGTAGGGCACATTTGGGAAATTAAAGGGTTGTGTCAAAGGGCACCAGAAATGGGTCAAAACGTTATGAAAACCACACAAACACAACAAATGTCATACCTTCCCGCATTCCCACACGTGTCCCGATGAAACGCTACCTCACATGTGTGGGTGCCCTTACCTGGGCGCCAAGGGGAAAGCCGAACACACCCCTAACCCCAAGTCTTTTCCGACATCTGTATTTCACGATTTTTCCAGATGGGCACACCATACAGATATGGGCCTCGGGTGTCCAAGCCACCAAGGAAAACGGGGAACCCCATGCATTTCCAAAAAGAGGACACCCGTGGGAATCCGCAGAGGTCTGACTTGCGCAAATCGGCCCAGAATGTATTACCCAGGAACCCCAGAAAAGTCCAAAATATGGCGAAAAAAAACGCATTTTCCGCGCATTTCACTCAGCTCACCCACCGAAACACGCCACCAACAACACATGGCCTACAGTCCCGCGTCCCTCAGGTGTCCTGATGAAAACGGTACCTCACATGTGTGGGTGCACCTACCTGGGCGCCCAGGGGAAAGCCTAAAACACTGGTAACCCCAACTCTTTTTCGACAGCAGGATTGCAGGATTTTGACTAATGTGCACACCATACAGATTTGGGCCTAGGGTGTCCAAGCCGCCAAGGAAAACTCGGAACACCATGCATTTCTGAAAAGAGGACACCCGTGGGAATGCAGAGGTCTGACTTGCATGAAGCGGCCCAGAATTTATTACCCACAATCCCTGACAAAGTGTGATAGTTGGTCGGGGAAAAACACAATTTTCACTTTGTCTGGGATTCTGGGTAATAAATTCTGGCCCGCATCGCGCAGGTCAGACCTCTGTGTATTCCCACCGGTGTGTTCCTCTTTTCAGAAATGCATGGGGTTCCCTGTTTTCCTTGCTGGCTTTGACACCGTAGGCCCAGATCTGTAGGTTGCCCACATGAACTAAATTTGCTGTGCTGAAAGGCTTGGGGTTACCAGTGGGTTACCCTTTTCCTTTTGCGCCCCAGGTAGGTGCACCCACACATGTGTAGTACCGTTTTCATCGGGACACGTGTGGGAACGCGGGAAGGTATGACATTTGTTGTGTTTGTGTGGGAAGGTAGGCCATGTGTTGTTCGCGGGGTGTTTCGGTGGGTGGCCAGAGCCAAATGTCTTTTATTTCCAGCCAATTTCAGAGACATTTCCCTCTGTCCACACACCGTAACACGTCGCCAAAAACAGATGTCATACCTTCCTGCGTTCTCACAGGTGTTCCGACAAGAAACGGTACCTCACATGTATGGGTGCACCTACCGGGGGGCAAAAGGAAAAGGGTAACCCACTGATAACCCCAAGCCTTTCGGCACTGCATTTTGTTCGTGTGGGCAACCTACAGATTTGGGGCTATGGTGTCGAAGCCGGCAAAGAAAACCGGGAACCCCATGCATTTCCCAAAAGAGGACACCTGTGGGAATCTAGAGGTCTGATTTACGCAAAGACCCACATGGGAGAAGGGTGCCCAAGGCCAGGGATATTACCGCCGACTTTGCTGGAGCCCTGGCTGCCCTGCATTAAAGCTTCTCCCCACCAGTGTGTCCTGGCAGTGTGCCAATACCTCCCCGAAGGGAAAAGCTGTAATGCAGCCCAGCCGCAACTCCAGGACGGTTGGAGGTGATGTCCCTGGCCTTGGACAACCATGTACCATGTGGCTGTACCGTCCCCCAAGCACAGCAGCAGCTCCAGGGAGCCCCGGCAGGATCCCCATTCCTCCCCGGAGGTGACATCTGTAACGTAGCACAGTCAGAGGTGGAGCCTGGGCTTGCAGACGGACAACCCACATGGGAGGGATCCGCTCCCAGGGAAACATCAATGTTCTGCAGGCATGGGGGGGGGGGCAATTTGTGGCCCGCCCCTGCAATTGTGTCACAGCCCACCGACCGATCTACCCAGACGGCCCATTCCCACCCACACCACCACCAATAATCCAGCCCCAGCCCCAGTCTCACCCACCCCACTGACAGTGGGCCCTAACCATAGAATAATAAAAAACAGTACTCGCATAACGTTTCAGCTGCTCGCGTAGAAAAAGCTGTAAACAAAACAAGAAACATGTGTTCCCTACGGTCACACCAGCAAAAACAAATCCATAATTTTCAAGCATGCCATCCCTGGTGATCTACCGAACCTCACCCCCCCCCCCCCCCCCCACTGTAAACCCATTTGCCACTGTAAACCCATTTGCCCCTTCCTAAGGGCAGATATCTGCCCCCAGGGAGGCCTGCATGAGGTAACCCTGCCACCTATTTGGGTTGAGGGGGGGGGGGGGAGAGGGCCACCAAGAATTGTAGGACAGGCCCCCCCTGTGGGTGGGGCAGTAAGGTTTGGGCACCCCAGGGCCATATTGGTCACCTTATGTGCCCCCATGCTTTGGGGCCTGGGGGGGACGGGGCTGCTTACATAGTAAGCAGCCTCCTCCCCTCCCCCCACTTTCAAAACACATCCCTGGTGTCTAGGGCCATTGCTGCCCACGGATCACAAGGGCCTGGGCCCGATCCGTGAGCAGCAATGCTGTCACAAATGGTATTGTTGGAAAGGGAGAATCTCCCCTTTCCAACGACACCTGCCTCGATCTCCGGCTCGAAATACAGCTGGGGATCGAGGCAGAGGGAGAAGGGCACTCACCTTCTCTCTTCACCGCAGCAGCCGAAAATGGCTGCTGCAGTGAATTTACTTTGTTTCACGCCGGTGTGCTTTACGCACTTCAACGTGAAACTGAAGGTAATCCAGCCCTGTGGCAGTGAGGGGGGACCTCCCCCTCACATAGCCCGGGGGTTGGATTACAGTTTTGTGTGATCCCTGCTTTGCAGGGATCACGCAAAACGAAGTGCCAAAAAGGACGAGCTACCTCGTCCTTGGAACCATGGTGGGAATTCCAAAAGGGGTTAATGTTGCTTGCATTTGTGATCAGTAGTTTAACCATAGGGTTTGGCGGAGGCATTTTCTTGAGAGTGGAGGTGAATGAAACGCTCAACATGACTGGAGGAGTTCAGTCTATCTCCCCTAATCCGAGTTAGTCTGCTTTTTATTACTGGGATGCTCCTGAACCTGTACTTTAGACCCATACACATAAATCACCTTTAATCAAATGGAACTGACCCTAAATTGAAATTAAAGGGCCTTCGTTAATGAGTCTGCCAACCAGATCACTCCATAAAAGTAAAAGAGAAACCTTTGAATGCCGCCTTCTGCTTAAAACGCCCTCATGTTTTTTAGGTCTGGATAGAGAGTGTGTGTTATGGAAGTTAATGACTATAGAAGCTGCAGGTAAAATGATTAAGCGTTCTTTAATCAGTTACTACTTAAGATCAGTTGTCATCAGGTACATGGGTATAGGAAGCTCAAGGGAGCCCACTGCCTCCCACCACCCAGGCTATATTCTTCCAACTGCCTGGGTGAAACATTCAGTCAACACCAAACATTCCTGACATTCCAAGAACATTCTACCCATTGCCCTGCTCACCATGCATTCAGGTAGCAGGGAAAAAAGAGGGAAACCACGTGTAACACACACCCCTTCCTTCCTATACAACGGACACATTCTTTCCATAGGAAAGCATAGCAGACTGCATCATTACCCACAAACCGGGCACATGCGCTCCAAGAGCTGAGGGATCCGGTTATCCAATAAGGTGTAGCTAACGCCATAGCAACAGACCCGCACCAACATTACCACTAACCTAGCGCCAAAATGCACCTTCTACCCATCACTGCCACCGGTGGGTCTCAAGCCTGCCACACTTGAGTACTGCCTTCGCAAACTTGGGCCTCCAAACTACTCACCGGACCATCAAAACCAAACGCCTTCTATCCACTACTGCCACTAGCGAATCTCAGAGCTGCCACCCACAAGCACAGACTGCCGCTACACAGGCTGGCACATTGAACTGCTGCACCCTGCACCCTAAAAATACAGAACTAGCCTCCTACATAATCCGCTCCAAGCAAAGATGACACGATATGCAGGATGCCAACATTCAAACCACAATCATGAAACCGGCACACTACCGCTGTTCTCACTACTTTTTCCCTTGGGATCTTCCTCTCAGGTGGCCAGGGAAAAGGCCCTTGCTTTTGGATCCTGATCCTGCGGGTGGATATGTTAGGGAGGATCACCTGGGTGGAGGGAACTTGGGGGAGAGGACTTCCTTGGGTGAGACATGGTATCCCCATTCCCTTTTCAGAATTCACCCTCTATCCCTCAAGCCTTTGTAGGCTACTGTCAGCACTTTCCCTTTTCTTCCCTTCAAAATGTCCCCCAGAAACACCAGCTCAACACTGGGACGAGGAAGAGCCCAACTAGGAGGACACATCCTCATTTGGGTGAGATAAACACCTATTAGCCTTATATTGTTAATGCAGCTATACATCAGTCCGGTACCAATGAGGAGACAATCCAAAGTTATACACACTTCATTTAATAATTCAAATAGCCCCCACCACCACTCTGGTACTGAGACGAAGAAGAGGGTTATAGAGGTGTACCAATGGAACAGCCAGGCATGTCCAGCTAATGAGTTTTGCCATAGTCGGGCAATTTGAACTTAATGACCCACCCCTGTGGTCATTTAACAATTCCAATGTGTATAAAAAGCATGGCCGCACAGCAAAAGGAGAGCGAGAGACAGGCTGGAGAGACAGGAGCTGGCAACACAGGAGCTGGGAGCCGTGTCAGGCAGGATAGAGGGATGCGGAGGCTGGCCGCGAGAGTCTAGAAGTCCTGCCGGCCCCTTGTCGGGTGCACGCAGAAGGAGCTGTGGGGCTCCGAAGCACTCCAGCCAACGCAAGATATCAGGACAGCAAGAAGTGCTCTCTGTGACTCCCACAAGGATAAAGCTGAGCCAGTGAATGCCGAAAAGCAGAGCAGGGGCTGCTGTATACAGCCGGTGAATAGAAACAGGGAAACACTCATGCAGGGGCACTCCGGGAACCTTAAACAATCACTTGTGAATATCGAACAAACTGAAAGTTGTTATACGTACTTATGAATGCTGAGCGAATTGAAAGACATTATTAGCACTTTTGAATGCCGCACAGAGTAAAAAGCAAGTTTAAGCATTCATGAGGGGGAGTGAAAGTAATGTGCATGTAGCAGATACCACCGAATGAAAGATACAAGTTATGGCAAATCCAAGAGAATGCCAAGAAGGGTATGAACTGAGAAATCCTTGAACTCGTTCAGCTTGAACAATAATTGAACTGCAGGTTAAATGGAAACCTATATTGATAAGAGCCAGAGGAATACAGAAAGTATACCAAAGTGCATGGTGGCCAGGAAAGCCACAGTAAAGTATTATAAGAGTGTGACACTGATGAAAGAATCAAGCTTCACTGTCAAATGAAAGCAGTGAACAATTATTTATGGAAAGCAGTCAAGAATGGGTATTGATTGCGTGACCTGTAATAACGGGTGTACTGTGTGGTCCAACACCTGCGCCTAGACGGATTGCTTCCCTATATGGAAAAGCCAACGAAGTACCCATAAAGAGACTTGTGTTTTGCAACAATCGCGTATGTGAGTTTGCAGTCAAGAAACAGAACTACCTATGTGAACTATTGAAAAGTACCAATGTTAAAAGAGCTGGAAAGTGTCCCAAAGAATGGTGGTGCTTTGAAAAGCTGGAAGATTGGCACTCTTGGGGAAGGGATCCCTGATATCTTGTGAACATGGTTGAACTTGGAGAAGCTGATTAACAGCCAAGAGCTGGATCTTTGACACTGGATCTTTGTTGAACAATATTAATTTCGATGCTGACATCCTACACATTGTATACCGTTGGTTGTGAGGGCAAGTATAGATTTGGCCACAGTTATTTTATTTGGGCTTCCTGGCACAGATTAGGTTCAATTAGCATAGGGCAAGTTGGGCCTTACTCCATCCTGCCTAAAAACCAATCTTGACGTGTCTGTATATATATATATTTCTGAGGCTTGTGGAATCTGCTTAGATCACATGCTGTGCATAGGCCGACATCTAGTGGAAGCTGCGGAGTATTACAGTTTGTTTTTCGAAACTCTAAAATGGGCGTCGACACAGGCGTGCCAGTAATACTATCCCTAGTGTGACGTCCACTGTACCCAAGATCCCTCACGCGTCTAGGATCCTCAGATTGTTTTTTTCCGCTATACTGGTCGGAAGCATCTTGCGCGAGTCCCCTGGCCTTAGCCATACTTTTGCTAATAATTGAAAATTATAATTCTTTATTGACATCCTTCCCCACCCCAACGTCGACCCTCGGCACTCGACGACGGCTGGAGAAGATATCGACCGTCGGCTGCTGTACGACGGATCTGGGCCTCGGAAGGCCGCTGGCCTCTGCCCGGGCCTAGTAGGCCGCTGGCCTCGGCCCTGCAAGTAGGGAGAGTGGGGGGTGGTACATACTCTTCACTCTTGGTATATAGATACACTTATATATTTCCTACACTTACCAGCCCGCTGCCTCAAGGTGCGTATGGAGGGTACCCCTTTCCAATTCTGCCCCAAGTGCAACCGCAAATACCCTTGGGTCGACAGGCACGCCACGTGCAATCTCTGCTTGCCGAGGGACCACCCCGAAGCGAACTGCAGAGCGTGTAGTAGGTTTAAACCTAAGACACTTAAGGACCGTTCGACAAAGCGTTGGGCCCACCACGCCAGGCAGGCGGCCATGGCAGCGGAGGGCGCCTTCAGCGATGGCAGCGACGCCGTACTTTCGGACGGCGAGGGCATTACGGCGTCGAAAGACAGCCGAGCGCAGGTCCCCGACCTCGGAAGGTCGTCCGGCAGGGCGGCTATGGGGAAGACCCCCGGCGACGCAAGCTCTACACACCCTACACACACTAAGCACACTAAGTCCAACCGAACCTCGACGACGTCGACTTCTCGGAAAGAGGCACAGATAGAACTGTCCGACTCGGTGTCCTCTGGGCGCTCTCGATCGAGATCGCCTCATGACGCAAGGCAATCATCCACTCTTGCCAAGAGTGCCTCACTCCCTAGACTAACAGAAGTTCGATCGTCGGACGACGAAGACGACTTCCACCCCCAGGCCGCGCTCCAAGAGACGGAGCCCGCAGTTAACACCAGCGAGGCCCCACGCTCAAAAAACACAGATACCTCTCCCGATCCTCGACGCCAGGCGTCGAAAGTCTCCGGGGCCTCCAAGGGACAGGGAAAACATTTTTCCACGCACGGGGAGGGGGGGGAAACAGCGGAAAGCACATTCTTCCACTCCTGTAAGACCATCCTTCCCCCCTAAGCAGACAGACAAATACAAGTCTACTGAGAGATCAACATCCAGCAAGGGTACCCTTGATAAGTCCCCTAAATTGCCTACTAAAGTCATCCCCTGTTCCAAAGAATGGTCCAGCGAAGACATAGACAGGGTCATGTCAAGGATGTCTTCCTTGGCTGATTTTTACGACAAGAATCCAGAGCATTTCCTCTCGTATGACCCTCAGGGGGCCACACCCTCAGGTTCCACTGATCCTATCCCCCTAAGTAAAAAGGCCCGGTTCGAAAGACCTGAACCCTTCGAGGTGCAGCCTTACTCTACTCCATACTCTACTCCACACCCCAGGTACCAAGGAGAGCCTTTCCCTGAGGGGGACCAGGAGTTTGAAATTATGGAGGAACAAACCGGGACGGAATACTATGCGGATGATGAGGACCAGGAGGAGGGAGAAGATGAGCAGGAAATTTACAGAGTAGATTCCCCGGTAGAGAACGAAGCCCCAGTTACCGACTCGCCAGTCGATAACCAGCCCCTCCTTAATGAGGTTCTCGCTCGCGCGGCAGAACATTTTCACATTGACACCCACGGTGTACAGGAGGAAAGGGACTTCGCAGAAGAGTTGGTGGGAGAGAGGAGGCCGGTCGCTCAGACCATCCCTATCCTTAAATCCATCCAACGAAGAATAGATCCGTCCCTGGTGAACCCAAACCTCACCAGAGCAGTCAACCCCAGGGTCGAAAAGCTTTTCCGGGAGGCCCGGTCTGACCCTCTCTATATAAGAGGACATTTTAAACCAGACTCCCTAGTTGTTACCAACACTCGGAAGAGGGCTGGAACACCCTTATCTTCGTCAGAAGCTCCTCCCGACAAGGAGAGCAAGAAACTTTACGGGCTTGGCAGGAAGGTAGCCTCAACGTCCGCCTACCAAGCAAGGATTGCTACCTCCACCACCCTGTTGGCCAGCTACAACTGCCATCAATGGGAAGAGGTCGTGGCACTCATAGCCTCTGCTCCTGAACCGTTAAAGGGCCAATTGGCTCGGATTTCGGCAGAAGGGAGAGCTGTGTCTGGTTGCATATTGAAAGCAACTTTCGACGCCGCGGACAATGCAGGGAGATTGATAGCAGAAGGTACTGTTATCAAAAGACATGCGTGGTTACGGCAGTCGGGGTTCAAAACAGAAACTCAGGCTTCATTAATAGACAAGCCGGTGGAACCCGATCTATTGTTTGGGAAAGCGGTCGAAGACGCACTGAAAAATGCCAAGGACGAATACGAAACACTGAAATCCCTTGGCCAACTAACCAACAAACCCCCTAACCAGAGGGGGAACAGTAATTTTCATCGCCCATGCGGCCAAAATTCACAAAGAGGCAACTATGCCCAGGGACAGGGTACACAGTGGAGCAACAGCCAGCAGTCTACCCAAAGTTATGGCAGGGGTAACAAAAGAGGTCGTGGGAGAGGCAGAGGCAGCCCCAACAAGGGAGGTGGCACGCCTCCACCAAAGCAGTGACGCTCAGTTCAGGGTCCCTTCTCACGCAACCCCAGTAGGGGGACGCATTTCCAACTTCACCTCAGACAGATGGGTGCTGTCAACAGTGTCCACAGGATATTGTATAGAATTACTGCAGCGTCCCGGAACCATCCTCCACGACAAAAAGTACACTCCTTAGAACATCAGAAGATCCTTCTCGAGGAGATCGCCATTCTGCTAGAAAAGGACGCGTTAGAACTCGTCCCAGGACACCAGGTAAACAAGGGTATCTATTCAACTTACTTCCTTGTGCCAAAGAAAGATTTGACAATGCGCCCAGTATTGGATTTACGGCCTGCCAACAGGTATGTCAAGCCCCAAAAATTCCATATGACCACGCTACAAGAGGTAATCCCCCTCCTAAAAAAGGGGGATTACATGGCAACCTTGGATATGAAAGATGCTTATTTTCATATTTCCATGCTCCCGGCGCACAGAAAGTACTTGCGCTTCAAGGTGGACAGTCACCACTACCAATTCAAGGTACTGCCCTTCGGGATAGCTTCAGCACCAAGGGTATTCACCAAGGTACTGGCGGTGGCAGCTGCACACCTACGCAGGGAGGCAATCCCAGTGTACCCTTATCTGGACGACTGGCTCATAACGGGGGAAACCCCAGGAATTTGCAGGACAAACATTCAAAGGACTATCGACCTCCTCCACGAATTAGGCTTCTCAATCAACGAGAAGAAGTCAAGCCTGGTGCCAAGCACCTCAAAACAGTTCCTAGGAGCAATTCTAGATACTCAGAAAGGGTTGACCTTCCCTTCGGAAGAGAGAATTCGGAATATACTACTGCAAATTCCACATTATCAGTCTGGTCAACAAATAACGGTACGCAAGCAATGCGGTTACTGGGCATGATGGCGTCGTGCATTTACCTGGTCCCCCACGCGCGACTGCGCATGCGTCCCATGCAGGAATGGTTGGCGAACAGTGGTGTCAGGCAAGTGGTCAGTGGGACGATCTAGTGGTCGTTTCGCCAACACTGGTACAGAGCCTACACTGGTGGACAAGAGAAAATCTCGCAAGGGGAAAACCCTTTTACGATCCCGAAGTACAGGCAGTGGTGACTACAGATGCATGCCTGACTGGGTGGGGAGCTCACCATCTCCACCACTCAGCTCAGGGTCTCTGGTCTCACTCAGTAGCCAAGAACCACATCAACCTGCTAGAGCTTCTGGCAGTATTCCGAGCGCTTCGGGCGTTCGAGCCCCATCTACTAAACTTGGCGGTGCAGATCCGGACGGACAGCACGACAGCCATGTTCTATCTGAACAAGCAAGGAGGGACTTGTTCGCCAAATCTTTCCAAGCTTGCCCAGAAAATCTGGATATGGGCACTCAGACGGAACATCTTCCTGTCATCGCAACATGTTCCAGGGGAGCTCAATTCCCTAGCGGATGCTCTAAGCAGAGACTCCCTCCCAGAAGAACACGAATGGGTCCTTCACAGAGAGATCGTAGAAGATCTCTTCTCTCAGTGGGGTTTCCCCACTATAGACTTATTCGCCACAAGCGAAAACAAACAATGCCCAGGATTTGCATCCAGGTTCCCCCAGCCAGACTCCCAAGGGAACGCCCTGTGGATGAACTGGTCAGGGATGTTTGCGTACGCTTTTCCACCAACTCCTCTCATCAGGAAGGTGGTGTACAAGATGAAAAAGGAATCGATGACGCTCATCCTAGTTGCTCCCATGTGGGCGAGACAACCATGGTTTCCACACCTACGCAGGATGGCGGTGTGCGAGCCCATCAAACTTCCAGCCTGGTACAACCTACTGTCCCAGCAACAAGGTCAAACAGTGCACCAACAACCCAACTCAATGAACCTAGCAGCATGGCTCCTGAGGTCATAGAGTTTGGACAACTCAATTTACCACAGAGGTGTATGAACATCCTAAAGGAATCCAGGAAACCAAACACAAGGCACTGTTACTTTGACAGGTGGAAGAGATTCGTTATTTGGTGCCAGAATAAACAAATCAACCCTGTTGATTGCACTCCTTCCAACGTTGTGACATACATGCTCCACCAGCTGGATGCAGGATTCGTTTTTAACTCTCTGAAAGTACACCTGGCAGCCCTCTCGGCTTACACCACATCCCATAACAAGGGGTTGTGGTGGAAAGTACCAGTAGTTAAAGCCTTCATGGAAGGAGTAAAGAGACTTCACCCTCCTATTTCAAACCCACCGCCAGGATGGGACCTTAATGTGGTGTTAGCTAAGCTCATGGGCCCCCCTTTCGAACCCATGCATAAAAGTAGTCTCAAACACCGGACTTATAAAACGGCCTTCTTAGTAGCCATTACCTCTATAAGAAGGGTCAGTGAAATTCAGGCTCTCTCAGTGCAGGAAACTTTCTTTACTATCCACAAAGACAAACTGGTTTTACGCACACACCCTAGGTTCTCACCTAAATTTATATCAAAGTTCCATGTAAACCAGTCCATCGAGCTTCCGGCTTTCTTCCAGAACCCGCAAACCTCGGCTGAGGTGAAACTACACACCCTAGATGTGCCTAGGGCGGTCCTCTACTATGTAAATAAAACCAGACCGCTAAGGAAAACAGATCAACTGTTTGTCTCCGTAGCTACAGGCAGAGAGGGAGATTGCGTCTCTAAAAGCGCTATCTCGAAGTGGAGTATCAACTGTATACAGCTGTGTTACTCTCTTTCTGAAAAAAACTCTGCCTTTTACGCCAAGGGCCCACTCTACTAGAGGCATTGGGGCCACTCTGGCTTTCATTGCGAATGTTCCCCTCGACACAATTTGCAAAGCAGCTACTTAGAGCTCTATTCACACTTTTACTCAGCATTACTGCATTGACACTCATTCCAAGACAGATACACAAGTGGGACAAGCGGTTCTAAGACACCTGTTTGCTCATGACCCTTCTCACATCCCACCTCCTTCTTCTGGTACTGCTCGCTAATCTATGCACAGCATGTGATCTAAGCAGATTCCACAAGCCTCAGAAGGGATACATTACTCACCGTAATTGTATTTCTGATGCTTGTATCTGCTTAGATTCACATGCGACCCACCCTTCCTCCCCTCCGAGAGAAGGCGCATGATTGCTTGTAGTCTTACCTTTCTGTCTATCTGCTTGGATTATCTGTACTCACGCTACTCCTCATGCTTCCTCATGTCAGAAAAAATACAATCTGAGGATCCTAGACGTGTGAGGGATCTTGGGTACAGTGGACGTCACACTAGGGATAGTATTACTGGCACGCCTGTGTCGACGCCCATTTTCGAGTTTCGAAAAACAAACTGTAATACTCCGCAGCTTCCACTAGATGTCGGCCTATGCACAGCATGTGAATCTAAGCAGATACAAGCATCAGAAATACGATTACGGTGAGTAATTTATCCCATATATCACACTTTCTCTCTTTCTTCTTCCCCCTCCCCCCCAGAATGGACATGCCTGATGAATCTGGAAGGGTTGGAAAAATAATGTATGCACATATGCTTACCTCCATCTAGCAAGCCATGCAGCTCTTTTACCTTTTTAAAATTGCAACCATCCACTCCCTGAAATGCCTCCATCCAGTGCAACTGCCTTCTCAACTGGATACTTTGCTCACACTTCGCATAGAAATATTCCCGCCCAGCAAGCCGCAGCCTTTTACCACTGGACGCCCTGCAAACGCCCCACTTCATCCCGAAACCTGACGACTGTCCTTCAGTGATGCAGACCCTGACCCTATTTCCTGTATATAATAATTGTATCCAGTCAAGAAAACGATCCTGACACCCAAACCTCAGGCCTGCAAGCAGTGAGGCCCACGAGACAGAACTAAATGATTTGTTGGCATCTAAAAGGGCTGCAACTGCTTAAATAGGTTGATTCAGCTGGGCAGCTTAAAATGCCAAGGGGAGTTCCAGCCAGCACTTAGTAAGAACTAATCATAGGCAAATGAGAGGGTGATCAGAGCAGGTGAGCGGTAGGATCAGCCCTACAGTTAAGGGCTGCATCGGCCACTTTCACTCCCTAAAAATAGACAAATGCTCCCAAAAAAGAAAATTAGGGAGTACAAATACTCCCAACAAAACAATTGCAAACAAACCTTTGTCCCTCTGCTTTCATCCACACAGCTAAATGTACATTTCTGGACATGCACAGAGAACCACAAAAACAAACTCTACAATTATTGCTGCCTTATCGAAAGAGGTAACAATTTATCTTTTAGTGAGTATTAATAACTGGGTGCAAAACATTTCATTGACAGTTAAAAACTATCTTTATTCACTTATAAAAACACTCCCAGTGGGAATGGAACTTATATTTTTACTCACTAAAAGCATCATTTTACTCACAACTCTAAAAAAGAAAAGTAGTAAAATACTCCCACTTCAAAATCCTATCTGAGGCACTGGGTAGTATTGTGCACTCTTATATCGCAGGTAGCAGAGTAGAGCAAGATAAGATTGATCCTTGCGTGTATATCTTGGACTGACAAGCAAAATGAGAACATTCTACATTTTGGGTGGGAAATGTGCCAAAAGTCCACAAGACCCAGTTAGGGCAAGGACTGAATAATCGCTCATGCCACACGCCGAGGTCATGGGTGCACTTGAGGATCCATCAAGGCAGTATGGTAGATAGTTTTAAAGACTTTGGCCCAAATTAGATATATATCCAGAAACCTCAGGCATTTATTAGAAACCTGCAGGAAAAACAAAATCAGGACCAACGCTGGCGGTGGATGTAAACCATCAAAGACCAATGCTCTTAACTAAACTAGTAATCCCCTTCGAATATGAGGCGTAAAATCAGGTCGTACCCCAAGGCCTGCCAACAGCATCATTACTGATTCCATATAAGTGCTTTTCCTGTAGAAAGAAAAGTGGGCACTCATCATGCCCAATCAGACCATGATTATCCGGGCTTGCGTACATGCATTCACTGCAATACCCAAACTTTCATTGTCTAACTCACTCCAAAACTAACAATGCCCAAATCCAAACCAGTGAAAAGGAATGGCCACTGCTGGGAGAGGGTGCACTGCGATGCCATATCCATTGGGACCGGTGTACCCATGGGCGTAATTTTAGGGGGGGGGCAGCGGTGTTTGTCCCCTCCAGCTTTCATGGCACACCATTTTGTCCCCATTCATTTGACTGGGGCACATTTTCTTCAGATGTCATGTCCTGCCAACATTTTCTGCAAAGCTACTCCACTGGGTGTACCAAGCAAAATAACTGGAAATAAATGTGAACTGTGAGATTAACATGGCAACAGTTTGCTTACATTCCTGCAACAGATTGACCGACTACCAAAAGTGCAAGAAGTAGCAAGTAGTATAAACAATCCAAGCGTGCAGACCCCATCCCCCTCAACCAACAAGAATAATGGGAGAGTCATGAGGTCAAGTATGTAGCCACTTCATAGTCACCCGTCGGGTAAAGGCACGCACCTAACCTCGGTGTGCAGATAAGGTGCCCCAACTTTGTGATCAGACTCCAGTTAATCCACACACCTTGCCATTTCTATCCCCATTTCAAGGATGGAAGAGGATTGTGTACAAGAGCAGATCATACTGCCTACTGCACACTTTCACAATGCAGGGAAGTCGCAGTTCACCCTACCCCGAGGGCGAGAAGGTACGGATCTGGGATGCCCACTTTCACCCCATCTGACGGTTCTCGTGTCGACTTTTTTCTCCTGCCCCGAAGGGAAGCGCCACTGGGAAAAAATGTAAAACCCTTACGGAGACCTTTGACAAGATTTCCCGCTGCCCTGTTGGGTGGAGGTAAAAAGTAGACTTGTTTTATGTCCGTATTCCGCATGCAATCCGGCGCTATCTACCGAGGACTGCATTTATTTAGATTGCTGTCCAATGCCCATCAGCGGTATTGCTTTGGGATGCCGCTGTAGTGAGTACTCCCAAACCTCTAACGAGGGTGGTAACACAGGCGGTCTTTGAAAATGCCTCCTATCTTTTACTGTTTCTGCCTTTTGAATGACATGTTTTAGATCTTTTCATCTGGTGAGTTTGTTCACTATGAAAAGGAAGATGTTCCAGTCGGTTTAATTCCGATCTGCCTTGTTTGCTGGCTAAAGACTTGAGCTCAAACTACTGGAGCTCATGGCAAAACTCCAGTGAAGTGGATGCAAATAAGTCATGCCCAGAGAGGCTGCATCAGGCCTGAGGGCCATGTGTTGTGCACCACTGAATTGCAATCTCCAAACTCAAAAGTTCTCCTGTAACACCAGGCAGATAGTCAATATAATGTACCATTACATGTCACACGCCAAAGTTAAAGCACTCACAGCAATAATGTCCTATCATAGAAAGTAGTGATTCATTGACTAGAATTGTACATGCTGCAGCTGAATTTATTTATTTACAGGAAAAGGCACACAGAATAGAAACGCTAACACGGATCTGACCACGCCAGCAGCAATGAGATGCCCCAGTGTTTTGGCCCATTCCAAGATGGTGCCCCTGAAATTGCTGGTTTAGTTGGGACATCAAGGCATAATGAAAGGCACACCCTGCAGCCAACTGGTGAGGATTGCAAGCTTGCTTTTGTATTCTTTAAACACACTAAAAGTGGCAGCCATAGGCAAATAACAGGCAAGTTCTAATACATACCAAATGTACCAAGCAGCATAAATAACAGCCCAAAAATACAATGCAGCACAACACTTGCAGCATGAAAACAAATGTATCTCTAAACATCAACATTCAACAGTTCTCTACTCTTCTCCAATACGGTTGCCATTAAACCAGAGCGTTCCCCATGCTGCAATGACAGTGTAGCTGAGTGGCGCCATGACACCTCGAATATAATATGTAGCTTCAAGAATTGGGGCGGAGAACGGAGAATGTTGAAGTACATGGCAGCAACGTGATGAAGTTGAAAGAAATTGATGTGGCGTTTTATGAGCCAAGTCCTCCGTTGTCTACAGATGGATGGATTAGGAGCCGAGGTAAGCGGAGCATGAACATGACATTTTGGACAATTAAAGTACTTTACTTTTGAAGCTGCGTTGCGTGGGCAGAGAAGACGACATACAGCTATGCAAGCCGTTTTGCTTACTTTACTTCTCAGAGAATTTCGAGTGGGAGTTGGCAGTGGTGGAAATGGAAAAAAATGTGGTGGGGGATCCCACAACCCAAGGGCCGGGGTGGGGGAGCAGGGGGGGGGTCATGGAGGGGGCGTGGCTCGTAGTGGACATCCAGCAATGCTGGCATATACGTAAATAAAAAAATAATAAATAAACGCCCGCGACGGCAGCATTTCCTTTAACCGCGGCTTTGGCACTGGTGCGCAATGCACAATGCCTGCTAAATGTACAACTGAAAGGAATCAGTTGTACGTGGAGCGAGCATTGTGCATTACATGCCAGCGCCGAAGCTGCGGTAAAAGGCAATGCTGCCGTCGCGGGCGTTTATTTTATTTATTTATTTTACGTATTCTAGCACGGTTCATGTTCTTGGGCGGCTGACTCTGGCCGGATCCCGAGATCCGGATCCGGCTCCCAGCACTCGGAGTTGGGAGATCTACAGTCTGGCTGGCGATGGACTGCATTTAAGTCCGTATTGCATTTAAAAAAAAAACATGCTTTATATTTAATATGCTCTTACAGTTTGACTACGGGCTGCATTTTAGACGGGATTGCATTTTAGAAGCAAATGCTTTGTTTTATGTTGCTCATGTGTACATGTATTCGTTAGCAGGAGGTTGTGCCGCAGCAGAATTGGTCGATGGAGAAATATTGAATTTGTTTTAACGAATTCTGTCGCAAATATAAAGTCAATAATTGCGAATATATTTGCGGCAAAATCAAATAAATAAAATCTATGATATGATATTTATAATGCGCTTAATACCCAGAGGTTTCTAAGCACGGACCCGGGGGATCGACACACCGCTCTGCCACAAGTGCTACAACGTGTACCATTTTGGCTTCCTAAATTGCATTATTGAATTTGTGCCATTGTACTTTACAATTCCCTTTGAGTGGGATGTTTAGTGCAATGACATTGACTACTGTAAGCTCTTTGGAGGGAAGCAAGGCCTTTATGAAAATCAATGGGATACAACCTCAGTGATCCCTCTCACTTGCTCCCCCCCTCCCCTAATTGAGTAACAGTTTGCTTGATCTGCTGCGTTAGCCCCTCTTCATCTAGGCCCCCTCAGCCACCACTGAACTGTGTAACTGTTTGCTGTGATTTGTGTCCTTTGCTCTCCCACTTCTCTAGGACCCCCTCCCTGTTGGGGGTACCCATACCTGCCCCCCAGCTTGTTCCCTTTTGGGTGATTTCCCCCCCTCCCGCGCTTCCTGCACCTGCCTGCTTGCTAGCCCTCCTCCTGACACCCACTATGGTGCTCTCCGTCTCTCCTAAATTCTCTAACTGCTACTCCATCTCCTACCCTATCCCTCTCACTAGGTCTGGAAGGAAGAAGTTCAAGAGGGACAACCTGGTCTCCAAACCAGGCCTCCCTATCACTGATACCTACACCAGTGCTTCCTCCAGACAGACTTTAACCGACATCCTCTTGGTCGTTCCCTCTCCAGACCTATGGACCCTTCATATGGTCCCTGTTCACGCTCCTTTTTCCTCCTCTCCCATTAATGGTGGCACTAGATGGGAAGTCCTCTTGGCCTCCTTCCATTCCTCCAAGACCATCATTGTCTGTCTGAATGGCACCGTCTTGGTCCAGGGCCCTCAGGCCAATCTCCTCCTTTTTGATAGATGCTTCCCGCATCTTATCAACTTCCACCCTTCTCCTGCTACTCCTTCGGCCACCTCTCTGGCATCTTCCTCTTCCTCCTCTGCCCACCCTCTGGCCCCTCTAGCACCTCTGCGGGCATACCTCAAGCCTGTACTCCAGCACGGAAGCCTTTCAAATGTGGCAACCTGCTCCACATCGCTACTCTCAACTCTCGTTCCACTGTCACACTCCTCTGACATATGTCACCTCCTTGAAGAACTTGACCCGGATGTCCTCGCTCTCACTGAGACATGGTTCATGGCCAGTTCTGTCCCGCAGGGCTTGAAGCGGGTCAGGGCCTGCCGGGGCTGGGCTCCGGCATGCTCCGAAATTTCGTTTTGAGGTGGGGCCCTGCCGGGGCCCACTAATCTCCCCTGGCAGCCCCGGCCACTACACAAAAAGGCTTTTTTTTCTACAGCCTGAAGCTCTCGCTCGTGTGCGAGAGCTTCAGGCTTCAGAAAAAAATGCCTTTCAGCCATAATGGTGGCGCCACACCTACGAGGCATCCCTTTAAGCAAGAGATGCCCATGGGCCGGCGCCACCATTATGGATAAAACATGAGACCGCTGGAAGCAGAGGCCTTGATTTCTAAATACTGAAGCTCCCGTGGATTCGCTGGAGTTTGTCTTTAGGAAAAAGGCCTCTGCTTCCAGCAGCCTCACCCTTTCAGCCTCAATGGTGACGCTGCCCCTCCTCAGCTGGCGAGGGGCAGCACCACCATTAAGGCTGAATAGGCGAGGCTCTATCCCCTGCCAGGCAAGCCTATAGAAAATAAATGCAGAGATCAGCACCCTCTCCCCCATGGTGAGAGGGTGCTGATCTCTGCAAAAGGCTGCCTGGCAGGGGTGCCAGTAGCCCATTGAGCCGAGGCTCATCAGGGGGGTGTGGCCTAATGGGCCAGCAGGACCCCACCGTTAGGCCACGCCCCCTTGATGAGCCCCGGCTCATTTTGTAGTGCCACTTAAGGCACTGCTGTCACAAGTTTTGACACACTCCTGCCTGAGGGCTACAAGATCCTCTCTGAACCCTGGATCAACTGTCCTGGAGGTGGAGTAGCCCTTAGCATTCCGGAGTGGGTCCCTGCTTCTGCCCTCCCCACGCAGGCCTATTTCTCCTTTGAATGCCTGGTCAGCAAGTTCTCTCTCTCCTGGCCTCTCTAACTGTGGCCACCATCTACAGGCCACCTGGCCAGGTCGCCCTCTTCCCCTCAGAATGGGCTGACCGCTCCTCTTCTTTTTGTCTCTACATATCAACTTCAACCTCCACCTGGATGCTTCCAACCCCACCCCACCCCACCTCGGGCCTCTTGCACAATCTCTGCAACACTCTCTCTCTTTCTATTATACCTTCCGGCTCGACACACACTGCCGGGCACACCTTGGATGTTCTCATCTCTTCCGACATCCCCCTCTCTAACCCTCTTATCAGTCCTCTCTCTTGGACGGACCACTTTCTGCTCTCCTCCCACCTGAAGCTCTCTGTCCCCCACGTTAAGCCTACCCCAGCACTGCCACCTACCTTCCCGGTCATCCGGCCCATAAAGTGTGTCAGTGGAGGCATTTATCGCTACTTTCTCTCCTCCTCCTCCTGCCGACTCTGACTCAGCCCTTTCTAGCCTGCATCTTCCTATCACTAACAGTCTGAATGTCCTTGCCCCTGTCATGAGAATCCGCCTGAAGCCTACCTCCAAGTGGAACTCTTGGTATGACTCGGACCTCGCCACTCTTAAATGCAAGTGTAGGGTCGCTGAGAGGAAGTGGAAGGCATTGGGCACATCCTCTGACAAATTGGCCTGTTGCCTGCTCCAAAGGCAATACAGACTGTCCTGGCTAAGAGAGCCCTATCCAAGCTCACATCGCTGCAGCCTCTCAAAATCTGCAAGGAGATTACCAATCCTATTGCAGTCTCCATCTCTCCTGTTTCCTCCCAGGCCCTTTGCACAGCTCTGGCTTCTCACTTCACCTCTAAAACTCAGGACATCCTGTCCTCTCTCCTTCTCCTTCTCCCTCTGCCTCTCCTGGCCCCCTTGTGGCTGCCTCTCCCTCTCCTCCTTTCTCCTCTTTTTCTATGATCACTCCTGATGACGTTTCTAGACCATTTCGGTCTATGAAATTGTCATCCAAGCAAGTGCTCCCCTGATCCTCCAGAACCATCAAGGACCACATCGACACCCCTGCTCCAGCCTTGGCCGATTTCTGCAATCGCTCTTTTGCTGCTGGAACTTTCCCCGCTCCCCTTAAGCACTCCCTTGTGCACCCCCGCCTGAAGAAACCATCTGTAGATCCTTCCTTTCTGGCAAACTACCGCCTGATCTCTATCACTCCTTTCCTAGACAAACTCTCGGAAGGATCAAGTTCAAGACCCTCTGCATTGCCCACAAGGCTTTCTGGGGCCGGGACCCGCACTACATCCAACTCTCTCTTCCTAAACATCTTCCTTCTCGAGCCCTTCGCTCTGTTACCTCCCAACTCTCTGGTCAAACGCTTCTCCAATCCGAGAGTGTGAGGTAGATCTCTTTCCTCTCCAGGGTCCTCCCTCTAGAATGGCCTCCCTGCCCCTCTCAAACTTGAGCTGCACCACCCCAGGTTCTGGAAGCAGCTCAAGACCTTCCTTTTTGCTTCTGCTTTCTCTTTCTCTCCCTTGCTGACCCCCCCCCCTGTCTGCTGCACTGGCTGGTCAACTGGCTACCTTCACAACCCACTGGACACCAGGCTCCTCCACGACCTGTAAGCAGCTGCACTTCCTCCAGGCCTGCGTGCACTTGGGGGTTGCATCTGTAACCCTACAGTCTCCTGCCTCCTTGCACTACCCGAGAGCCGGCTCCCCTGGCTGCACTTCCAGCAATGCCCCACTTTCCCTCCCCCTGGCACTTCTCCTCTGCCCCCTGCACTTGCACGATCTGAATGACACAAGGCCTACTAAGATTGTTTGTTTCGTCCTTTTTTGTCTCCCTACCTTGTCTTGTCACGCCTAGAAACACTTGTGTACAGGTGCGATATAAATGATTCATATCATATCAATGTGATCCTTTCTGTGGGATGTTTTTGTAGTTTGTAGAAGTTGGGCCCTTTGTTCATGGACTTTCTATGTTAGAATATGAAATGGATCTAGTTTGCCCCGATGCGGCCACTTCTTGCCACTTGTTACAGCCCTCTGCAGCATTGATGCTGCAATGGTAGTAGACAAGGCAGAATTCTAATGCGGAATCGGCAAGAGGGATTTTGTTGATTTATTACCTTAATTCCTCAAGCTTTCCGGTGCTTAGGACGCAAATACTGCATCCTCGGCACTGGAAATCTAATGCTAAGGACGTGACATATGCGCCCTTGACACGCCATGTATTCAATTCTGTGTCAAGACTTTTTTCAAAGTCGGAGGTGGCGATGCGGGAAACCCTAAAGGAGGCACCCAGATAACTTGGCAGCATCCTCTGCCGCCCCCCCTGGATAAGGTGGAGGGGTTGGGCGAAAGCATGCGAAAACCGGGGCTGCAGCCCGGGAAGATATAACGGGGGCGGGAAGCCCGCCAAACGGGAAGGGAAGCCCACAAAAGGGCAAGAAAGGAAAGGGTCAAGCCCAGGGGCATAAGAGGGGCTCAGGCAGCAGCATATTTGCCCCAACGACGCTGGAGGACTGAGTCCGGGAGCTGTTTTGTCATTTTGATCTGCTGCGGGAAGGACCTCGTTTCTGCTACTTTGCTGTTGCTGTGCTTGTCATGGACCAGGAGCAGCACCTGAGGCGTCAGCAAAGTGGAGTGGGCTGTTGCAAGTACCCAGAAATCCTCAGCAAGTGAGTTTGTTCCTCTGAAAAGGAGTGGAGCTGCACATGAGGAATTTTGAAGCAGAGTGGGCGGTGCGTGTGCCCGAGAGGCCGCCTTTTTCGAAAGACGCAAAGCACAGAGGATTCACAAGGGAAGTGCTCCGTGGCGGTGCGTGTGCCGGTTGGGCTGCCGCCAAGGGGGACAACATCCCGCACACACTTGTCGGGCAAGTGAGGAACGGCCCGATTAAGCAAGGCAGTGCAGTTGCTGGAAGGCAGCTGCCAACTCTTCCCGTATACCGAGTGAGGGACAGACAAAGTGAAACGAGGCAGTGTGCGTGCTGCGAAGGCCGCTGCCCGAAGGAGGCCGGCACTGGTAGTTGTCTGCGGCAAACTGTTAAAAGCTCCTGGAAACAAAAAGTGCAAGCTTAACACCACTCGGGCCACAGCGGTGATCTGAAAAAGCATTGCTGCATAGAATCAACAGCTGAGCAAATAGACGCAAGCTGAGGTCCGAGTGCTAGGGATTTTTGGCTTATCTCATGAAGGCTCCAACAAGATGGAGGCACAAGGTCATGGCACAACGAGCACAAGCAGTGCCGAAAGGGACCTAGAGCAGTTCTTGCAGATGGCTAGGATGGCAGCAGCCAGGCACAGGGCCAACTTTTTGCAGAAAGTGGCAACAGAATTGGAAAGGGGAGCACCAGGACCTTCGAGAGAGAGGTCGGAGCCCCCTTTGTTATTTCCTACTTACACTTAGGAGCAGGCCATACAGGAGCTCATTGCCATGGGAGAAGAGGAACCAGGGGCGAAAAGGCGGACACTGACTGCAAAAGCAAAGGCGATTAGGCAGCAGACAGAAGCAGCCCAGAAAAGAAGTAGGGAAAGCAGTGTGGGGGAGATAAAAGCGGAGGGAAGAAGCAGGTGCCTGTTGCCAATCTGGTGGCTCTTCCTGTAGAGGTTCCAAGTGCGAGTGGGGTGGTGATTGCACCAGGGGGACCTGCATCCTTGGAGCAAGTGAAAGGTATAGTGATGCAGTGCTTGCAAGCATGGGGCAATGGGGTGAATGGGCAAATGCTGTGTGGGAATGTTAATGCTTTTAACCAAGTAGGAAGGAATTCGGAAGCTTTTCACCAGCAGGGGGATGCTCTGAGAAGGGTGGTGAATGGCCCGCAAGGGGCTGTGGGCCCTTGCACACCAAGTCAAGCTGGTTGCGTGCCTAGGGAGCTGCCACAAGGGGTGGTCACACACCCACAGCAGGTGACCGCAATGGCGTGCATCAGTCAGGGGCAAGGAGATGTGCCGGGGAGTTGTACCAATTATGGGAGAGGGATGCCGGTGTTAGCACCAGCGCGGGCGAGGGGGAATGCATTAGTATGGCATATCCCAACAGCATTCAAAGAAAGGATATGGCAAAAGGAATGTATTGATGTTTTCACATTGCTCGATATGGAACAAACGGGTCTTGACGTGCCAAATTTCAGAACAAGAACGTGAGAATGATGGGGAGAAAGTTGTGATGGTCTCCTCCTCCTTAACTGGTTAGTAGGTTTCAGAATGCTGGCATCCATTATGGTAGAAAAAATCCCATAGGATGCGGGCGCTATTTACCTATGAGCAATACATCCATACCGCTTACTTAATTTATGGTGGGGAGGCGCGGTTAAAATATGACAGGGTTTCTGTTTAAAAATGCAGATTTGGCCAGCTATTTCATCGGATGTAATGGATCTGACAGGTTACACTGAAAAAATGGTAGCAGCAAAGGAAGTGGGGGGGAAAAGGGCCCAGGTGAAGAGGCCTTATTATAAGAAAAATAAATGGTCATATGGGTACAGGAGGAGGGGATCCTTTCCCGGGCGCTCCTCCTGGAATAGTAGACCAAGCTATCAGCAGGGGAAGCAAGCGACCTGCTGGAAATTTGAGCAGGGCTATTGCCCCTTCTGCAAAATATGTAAATTCAAGCCTGCTTGCACCAAATGTTCAGGGAGTCGCAGCACATCATGTGATGTGGGGGTGGGGGTGGTGGGTAGAGCACGAGCACAAAGCCAAAGGAGAATTCAAAGCGAAATTGACACCTCAATGCCTACACCCATACTTCTTGCTAAAATGATGCCATATGCCATTCCTAAACTCTTACCATAACAGTGCAGATGCAAAACTAATTTGGGAGTTGGGGGGGGGGGGGGGGTGATAGTACGTAATCCCTTCCACAGACCCAGTAGGGAGTAGGAAGGCTGACAACTTGAGGTAAGCGCTAAAAATGATAGAGGTAGTGAAACAGAAAATTGCAAAGGAAGTTAGTCTAGGACGGGTGGCCGGTTGTCACGATGCCTGCCCCCAGACATCTGGAACAGATCCATCTCTCCAGGGAACAGGCATCCACGAAGACCCAGGAATTCCCAAAACCCCATCTAGGGGCTATATGGGTTCAGTCCTGGCGCCATAGGCACCAGGCTCATATTGCCATCTTTAAACTGTGAGGGTCATCCTGCAAAGAACTCACGTACAGGCCATCATGATGCCATGAAGGGACTACTTTCCTTTAGGAACTATTTTACTACTTGGGTGTGGTACTGGAACTCTTTACCTGGGGAACTACTTTTTTGATGCTATTTAAACCACACCCGAAGAGCACCACACACTTCGCATTATTCTGCATCTCGGCAGCATAACGCTCACTGTGTCTGCAGTCCAGTATTCAGTCTACAGCTACACCCGTTTGTGTCCGGAGCCGATCCTAGAGAAAAGGAAAGTAGAAGAGAAGGTTAGAACAGGAAGATTCCCATTTGGTCATCGTCTTCTCCTGGAGCAGCCGCAATTGTGAGAAAGGGAAAAAACATTTAAAACTACTGCGTCGCATTGCCAGCTGCAGTGCCGTGCCAATCTCGCCTATCATTAGAGCATCTTCACGACCCAGCGCGGTGCCTGTTGAGTCTCCGCTCGCAACATCAGCATCTGAAAAAACAAGAACAAACAAAAGGTTAGCGGGGTTCCGCCAAAGTCATTCACTTAATTACCACAAGATACTTACTTGGCATATTACCGCTCGAGGCAGCGCTAGTCACCATTCTATGCTCGACATTTTCGCAAAGGTGCCGCACCTGCAACAAAGATAGAGAACTATTGGTTAATTGCACTTGGAACAATATTACTTGCTAAACAGTGCTTGGTGCAAACTGACTCTTACCAAGGCGCTACCTTCATCCATCGAGGCGAACTCGCTCCTCGGACCACGCTGCATGGGGAAAGGTGTGAAAGGAGCATGAGTGAATAAACAGACATTTGAACTCTAAAAGAACTGTACATTTGGTTTACACACAACTTACATCAGAGTCATTAATTGTCTGAAACTCTGCAAAAAATACCTTCGGATCAATGAAGTAACTGAAGTTCTACGCGCCCCTGCACTCCAAATGCAGGATGGAGAGTTCATCCTTCCTAACTATAAGGTGGGACTTTACGAAGGGGAATACTAGAAGTTTTCGGGAAGATAGTGTTAGTGTTAACCCCTCTACCACGGGTGGCTAATTCCCTTTACTGCTTCTAGGAAAATCCTCTTGCGGGCCAGGCAGATGAAACTGAGTGGGCAAGTGCAGTCGATCATCACTTCACTACGAGTCACACTGGTGGAGACTTCAGCAGTGCAGCTTTGTTTGGCGCCCCCATGGAATCCAGGTGAGAGTGACACCGGTCCTTCCACTACCCCCCCACCATTTCAAGAACTTTAGAGTATCACCCTTAGGTTTGGTACCCAAGAAAGAGGCAGCACCTATCCTTCCCAGAGGGACAA